>NW_022979913.1:0-17786 GCF_902652985.1 Pecten maximus | reverse complement strand
GCAATAAGAACGATGCATTTCATGGCAAACTAGCAAATAATAAGATGTTTATGTCGAGGTGTTACTTGTTGATATTGTTTTGAGACTACCACACGCCGAGTACGTGGAGTAGGGGACGTAATTTTAAATGCCGAAGAAGTATGATAGGGAGCATATGAGATTTGGTAATATAAATCGAGGACGCATTTTATGTATGTTTAGGTCACATTGAAACGTGTATTAGCATCCTCAATTACTGTTGACAAATAAATATTTGTTACTATTAACAAACTGCACTTGTGTATCGGCTGAGAAGCTGGTAATATACATGTATGGTTTATTTCACAGATTATTTTGGAGAAATTTCATTTTTGAAAAGATCTCTTCTACGTATTTCCTTTTGTTTCGAGGAAGACAATGCTTCAGCAATAAAATCCGTACCATCTTCTAATAAATCGTGCAATGTTGATATATCACAAAAGAAAATATAGCCATTCAATTGGTTTTAAATACAATGGGTGTCAGGAAAGAAATTCCTCCATGTTATCAAATATTATGCTCATTCTATATTTAGTAGCATTTAGACCATGAATTGAAGAAATCAATTCTTCAAAATACAACAGATCTCCACTGGCCCATAAACATATGTGCATTAGCCATTTTGTCAGGTTACAGCAATATCTTTATTTCCCTTCTCATAGTGATAAAAATCGGTCTCGATACTAGTATTACTTTATATTGTTGTCTGTGTAAGTTGTGCCTATAAATTTAAATCACACACGTTACCTAGTCACACATAAACAAGGTCTGTTGTTGCTAGGCTGCGAGGCACACTTACATATGCAAAAGGTCATATGACTAATCTCGAAATAACGTAGAGCGGTTCGCGTTTATTCATGTCATTTCGTCTCTGTTGATAAGTAGTGTAGACGAGAGGTCTTTTCTCCAAAATTTGTAACTTCTCTTTCATTATCACTTACATAGATCAATGAGTACAAAATACTCCGAATGGAGGAAGTAAATATCAGCCAATGAAAAACAAGCATTTCAGTAGAGTGTAATATAATATACAGGCTACATGGCAAAATGGGGTATGAAAATTAAAACATCGTCCCATACAAAGTATCTAGAGATGTTGTTTTTTCACCGATTAATACATGATTATGGCTTTATACATAGCCAAAGTATACAGTGTCATATTATGTATATACATCCAAAATATAAAGTTATTGAAGAAAAATGACGCGTCTCCCCAAGTCATGAGTTTATAAAACCCTGATATACACAGGTTGAGTTTCAACATGCTGTATCAAATTAAATTGCTACATTTTCTCGAAAGTTTTTGTTGGATTGATAAAATAAAAACGCAATGAATGTTGTGTATGATTTTCAGGCTGAAGAAATAAGGAATTCTGCCTCTAAAATTCGACTCAAACTTAGGGAGACAGTGTTTCTGTCGCCCTAATTCTGGTGTCTCCCTAAGTCATATATTTTATATGTTTTCTGTCTCCCTAACTCCGGATCACGAGTATATATATCTGTGTTAGTCCATTGGACTCAGATATATACCATATATATATATATATATATATATATATATATCTGTGTTAGTCCATTGGTAAAGGGATTGGTGATATATCTGTGTATGTGTGTCCATTGAAAGAAGGGTTGGCGGTATATCTGAATGAGTCCATTTGTTAAAGGGTTGATGGTAAATATATGTGAGCCATTTGGTAAAAGGATTGTTGGCATATCTGTGTAAGCCAATTAATAAAGGGATTCGTATTGTATCTGTGTGAGTCAATTGGTAAAGGACTTGGTTTTATATCTATGTTAGCCTATTGGTAAAAGGTTTCGTTTTATGTCCGTGTGAGCTCATTGTAAAATGGGTTGGTTGTATATCTGTGTCAGCCCATCAGTAACGGGGTTGGTTGTATATCTGTATCAGCCCATCAGTAACGGGGTTGGTGGTATATCTGGCAGCCCATCAGTAACGGGGTTGGTGGTATATATATGTATAAGCCCATTGGTAAAGTGGTTGGTAATATAACAACCCATTTGTAGGGCTTCCATAGCTTCGTAACCCTCTATAATCACCTCACTACTCATACACTCTGTCAACCCATTCCTTCCATAGCCCTGAGCCCACTGTCAATTTTCCTTTCCATATATCTTTCCCGTCTTTAAACTCTCCCCTCTGTATCCCGTTCCCCTCTTTCATCTCTCCCCTCCATATCCCTAACCTATCTGTCAACTCTCCTCCTCCATATCCCTAACCTCTCTGTCATCTCTCCCCTCCACATCCGTTACCCCTCTGTCAAATCTCCCTCTCCATATTCTATACCATCTGTTAATCACACTTCATGTCGCTAACCTCTCTGTCAACTCTCCTCCTCCATATACTGAATCCCTCTGTCAACTTTCCTGCTCCACATCCGTTACCCCTCTGTCAACTCCTCTCAATATTCTATGCCATTCGTCAATACCCTCTCCATATCCTTTACCCCTCTGTCAATTCCCTTAATATCCTGTAATCCTCTGTCAAATCTCCCTTTTCATATTTTTACCCCTCTGTCAATCCCCCTCCATATCCTTTTTCCATCTGTCAATCCCCCTCCATATCCTTTTCCCATCTGTCAATCTCCTCTCCATATCCGTTTCCCATCTGTCTATCCCCCTC
Organism: Pecten maximus; assembly: GCF_902652985.1. Lineage (NCBI taxonomy): Eukaryota > Metazoa > Mollusca > Bivalvia > Pectinida > Pectinidae > Pecten > Pecten maximus. Next base: position 15,127 of record NW_022979913.1, on the reverse strand, counting down.
CATATCCTTTTCCCATCTGTCAATCCCCCTCTATATCCCTTTCCTATCTGTCAATCCCCTCCATATCCTTGATACCTTGGTCAATTACCCCCTTCCATGTCCTTTAAATCTGTGTCAACTTTCCGCCTCATTATACTTTACAACTCTGTTAATCTTCCTCCTCATAATTTCCTTTACCCTTTGCCAACTCTCCCCCTCCAGAGCCCTACCCCTATGTCACACATATCCCTCAATGGACCCTACCCAACCTCAACAAAGCCCTTTCATATCTCCTAACCCTATATCACAAACACCCCACCGTTGCACCTACTTCTAGGTTAATCACACACTCCCCACCAAAACCACTACCTTTATGTCACACACTCCCCTAATTACCCCTACCCTATATCACACACTCCCCTTCATAGCCATTACCAATATCACACACACACATCCCTCTAAAGCCCCTATCCGTATGTCACACACTTCCCCCGAAACCACTACCCCTATCCTACACCAAACCCTCTATAGCTCCTACCCCTATGTCACATTCCACTTTATAGCCCCTGACTTTATTTCACATACAACCTTCTATTTAAATGCTTTGTCAGTTGAATCACGTGTATCCTGCTATCTAATTGTGTAACTCTGAATGCCAATACGACTTGTACAAAGAAACCCCTATCATATTACTTTTTAGCTGGCAGTCGAGCTTGTGTAATTGTAGTATTGTATTAATGTTACGGTGGTTTGGGTTTTAAAATGTATCACCTCAATGTTAAAGTGGCTTGTTACAGAGATATGTCACGTGAGCTATATAGCAATAATTATTGGTTGTTTTAGGATCTTACGTCACAGGAAAGTCCACTATATCTCCATAACACCAGTGTTTACACCACTAAAACAAGGACGTATTGGACGAGATACCCATGTCTACTTGTGTATAAAGAGATCTCCTTAGGAAATGTGTCCTAAAAAGAACTGCTGACCAAATCTAACTATTTGTATGTGCGTATTGACATTTTGAGGTTCCCCGTGTCAAAAGAATTCTGATCTTCGAAGTTAACATATTTTAGGTAGGTATTACAGTTTTTCAGTATTATAATTGGAATTAAGAACATGCTTATGATCAGAATATTTATAACTAACCCCCATGCGGTATCACTAATGTAATATATATTATCACTGCACCCCACTTCATTAAGGGGACCACATGACAATCACTTAAATGTTTGCGTTCGTCCTCTCATGTGTGAGAACATTGTGCACACAATATATCATCAATTGCATCAAGGTCAAAGGTAACAATTTACCACTTCAAAATGAAAGTTTGTGTATTAAGGATATCTCATGAACCCCTGGACAGATTTGACTCATATTTACATTCTCATTATAACCGTTGAAACAAGTTTGTTGAGGAGGGGTACTCTGTGATAAATCTTGTCCGGACAACTCATTCTAAATCTGTGAACTGAATTTATTCAAACTACACAGACATGTTAGCGATCATGTGTGGATACGAATTCAATTTTTCATTTGCCATCGTAACCAGATCACTATACACAAGTTTTGTTTGATGGTCAATAGCTCATCAGTCCTTAGATCAATTACTATTTAAACTTTGTTGATATTTGTAAATAAAACATGCCTATAGCTTGACACATGAAGTGTTTCTAGGGCGTTACTACAGAAACAGAATAGAGGCTTCTAATTGGGTAAATACGGAGATGATATGCAATTAAGCTGAAAATTAGTACGCAACATTTTGATGGATAACAAATACAATGGCAATTTTATGTCATTTGGTTGCTGTGGTCACAAATGATGAGTAGTAGGGTTATAGGCTAGTTTTAATGTGTCAAGGATGAAGATCAAACATCACACTTGAACACTTTTAATATGAAAAAGTACTCGTGGTCAAGAACTGTTCCAGAAATGTACAAAAATAGTTCTTAATGTTAGATGGTCATTCTTGATCTCAAGAACTGTATTTCAGAGGGGATGCCTTGACTTGCAGTATGAAAATAGTTTATGTCCGCACCATAGCAGTCAATCATGAAGTTCTACTTCTGGTTAGTATTTATTAATAGATAAGTCCAGGTTAAAGGTCAAATGCCACACCTGACCAATTACTAAAGCAACTGTACATGTATCGTATAAACACCCGGACAGAGTTGAATTGATGATGAAGGGATCAATGTTACATCAGTGTGAGTCCATTGGTAAAGGGGTTGATTGTTTATCTGTGTAAGCCCATTGGTAAAGGGGTTGGTGGTATATCTTTATGAGCCCCCGTTCAATTTGCTATCATTTGTTGTCACCCCTTAACCTCCATAGCTTACTCTCCCTCTGTCAAGTATTCTCTTCCATATCTTTTACCCCTCTGTCAACTCTTCTATTCCATATATTTTACCCCTCTGTCATATGTTCCCCTCCATATTCTAGGCCCAATTTTAACCCCCCATCCATATCCTTTACGCTCCGTCAACTCTCCTCCTCCAAATCCTTCATTCCTTTCAACTCTTTCCCTCCATATCACCTATTCCTCTGTCAATTCCTCCCTCAATATCCTTTTCTCGTCTCTCAACTCCCACATATATGTATTTCATCCTTCTGTCTATGCTCCGTATCCTTTACTATTCAGTCATGGCCTCCCTGTTCATAATCTCTACTCCTCTGTCAGCATCCATTCCATAAACGTGCCTCTGTTAGCCCCCATAACCCCTACCCCTATGACACACACGCCCCTTCATAGCCACAACCCCTAAGTCACGCACTTCCTTCCATCAAACCTTCCCATAAGCCACACACTCATCTCTATAGCCCCTAACACTATGTCTCACACCTCCTTCATAGCCCCTACCCATATTTCAAATGCTTTCCATCTATAACCCCTTTCCATACAGTTCTGCCTTGTGCAATATGTGGTGTGTAATCAGTGGATTTCATCAACAGACCAATTTAAATGCTTTGTCAGTTGAATCACGTGTATCCTGCTATCTGATTGTTTAACTCTGAATGACAATACGACTTGTACAAAGAAACCCCTATCATATTACTTATATTAGCTGTTAGTCGACCTTGTGTGATTGTAGTATTGTATTAAATGTTATGGTGGTTTGGGTTTTAAAATGTGTCACCTCAATGTTGAAGTGGCTTGTTAGAGAGATATGTCACGTGAGCAATTTAGCAATAACTATTGGCTGTTTTAGGATCGTACGTCACTGGAAAGTCCACTATGTCGCCATAATATCAGTGTATACAGCACTAAGGCAATGACGTGTTGGATGAGATACCTTAGCCTACATGTGTATAAAGAGATCCCTATTGGTCTGATGTCTCAAAAAAAAACAAAAAAAAAACACTGCTGACTAGACCTAACTATCTATATGTGCATATTGACATTTTGAAGTTTAACTGTGTCAAAATAACTTTTATCTGCAAAGTTAACATGTTTTAGAAAGGAAATTCACATTTTATCAGTATTGTGATTGGAATTAAAGGCATGCTTTTGTCTAGAATATTTATTACTAAACTCCCACGTATCACTTATGAAGTATGTATCACCACTGCACTTCATTGAGGGTTACATGATAATATCTGTGTGAGTGCATTGTTAAAGGGGTTGGTGGTATATATCTGTGTAAGTCCATTTGTAAGGGGATTCATGGTATATATCTGTGTGAGTCCATTGGTAAAGGGGTTGATGGTATATATCTGTGTGAGTCCATTGGTAAAGGGGTTGGTGGTATATATCTGTGCGAGTCCATTAGTAAAGGGGTTGGTGGTATATATATGTGTGAGTCAATTAGTAAAGGGGTTGGTGATATATATCCGTGTGAGTCCATTAGTAAAGGGGTTGGTGGTATATATCTGTGTCAGTCCATTGGTAAAGGGGTCGATGGTATATATCTGTGTGAGTCCATTGATAAAGGGGTTAATGGTATATATATCTGTGTGAATCCATTGGTAAAGGGGTTGATGGTATATATCTGTGTGAGCCCCCGCTCAGTTTGCTATCATCTGTCATCACCCCTAACCTTCATAGCTTCCTTACCATCTGTCAACTCTTCCCTTCCATGTCCTTTATCCCTCTGTCATCCTCCTCCATATCATTTGCCCCTCTTTCGACTATCCCCTCGAAACCCTTTGCAATTCTCTCAACTACCCCCCTCCATATCTTGTTTCCCTTTGTCAACTCTCCGCCTACATATACCTTACCCCTCTCCTGTGTCGAAAGAATTCTGATCTGCAAAGTTAACATGTTTTAGGAACCCCCTCCTCCATATCCTTTGCCCTCTTTTAACAACCCCCTCCATATCCTGTTTCCCTTTGTCATCCCTACCCCTGAATTTCCTTTACCTCTGTTTCAACTATCCCCCTCCATATAATTTGCCCCTGTTTCAACTCTCTCCCACAATATCACTTTCACTTCTCTCAACTCCCCCTTCAATATCCTTTGCCCCTCTTTCAAATACCCCTCTCCATATCCTGTTTCCCTTTGTCATCCCTCCTAATTATCCTTTATCCATCTGCTAATTCACCCCTCCATATCCCTTTCCACTCTTTCCTCTCTACCTTCCGTCATCCCCGTCCCTCTCCGAGGGGCTGCGGTGGCCGAGTGGTTAAGGTATACGACACTTTAACACTAGCCCTCCACCACTGGGTTGCGAGTTCGAAACCTACGTGGGGTAGTTGTCAGGTACTGACCGTAGGCCGGTGTTTTTTCTCCGGGTACTCCGGCTTTCCTCCACCGCCAAAACCTGGCACGTCTTTAAATGATCATGGTTGTTAATAGGACGTTAAACTAAAATAAACCAAATCCGACACTCCCCTCTATACCCCTACCCAAATGTCATACACTCCCCTTCATAATCCCATACCCCAAATGTCATACACTCCCCTTCATAATCCCATACCCCAATGTCATACACTCCCCTTCATAATCCCATACCCAAATGTCATACACTCCCCTTCATTATCCCATACCCCAATGTCATACACTCCCCTTCATTATCCCATACCCCAATGTCATACACTCCCCTCCATAATCCCTACCCTTATGTCACACTCCCCTTCATAGCCTCTACCCCTATGGCACACTCCCCCCATAACTCCTACCCCAATGTTACAACACTCCCCTCTATACCCCTACCCCTATGTTACACACTCCCCTCCATAGCCCCTACCCCTATGTTACACACTCCCCTCCATAGCCCCTACCCCTATGTTACACACTCCCCTCCATAGCCCCTACCCCTATGTTACACACTCCCCTCCATAGCCCCTACCCCTATGTTACACACTCCCCTCCATAGCCCCTACCCCTATGTCACACTCCCCTCCATAGCCCCTACCCTTATGTCACACTCCTCTCCATAGCCCCTACCCCTATGTTACACACTCCCCTCCATAGCCCCTTCCCAAATGTCACACACTCCCCTCCATAGCCCCTACCCCTATGTTACACACTCCCCTCCATAGCCCCTACACCTATGTCACACTCCCCTCCATAGCCCCTACCCCTATGTTACACACTCCCCTCCATAGCCCCTACCCCTATGTTACACACTCCCCTCCATAGCCCCTACCCCTATGTTACACACTCCCCTCCATAGCCCCTACCCCTATGTTACACACTCCCCTCCATAGCCCCTAACCCTATGTTACACACTCCCCTCCATAGCCCCTACCCCTATGTTACACTCCCCTCCATAGCGCATACCCCTATATCATACTTCCCCCTCCATAGCCCCTACCCCTATGTTACACACTCCCCTCCATAGCCCGTACCCCTATGTTACACTCCCCTCCATAGCGCATACCCCTATATCATACTTCCCCCTCCATAGCCCCTACCCCTATGTTACACACTCCACTCCATAGCCCCTACCCCTATGTTACACACTCCACTCCATAGCCCCTACCCCTATGTTACACACTCCACTCCATAGCCCCTACCCCTATGTTACACTCCCCTCCATAGCCCCTACCCCTATGTCACACACTCCCCTCCATAGCCCCTACCCCTATGTTACACACTCCCCTCCATAGCCCCTACCCCTATGTTACACACTCCCCTCCATAGCCCCTACCCCTATGTCACACTCCCCTCCATAGCCCCTACCCTTATGTCACACTCCCCTCCATAGCCCCTACCCCTATGTTACACACTCCCCTCCATAGCCCCTACCCCTATGTCACACTCCCCTCCATAGCCCCTACCCTTATGTCACACTCCCCTCCATAGCCCTTACCCCTATGTCACACTCCCCTCCATAGCCCCTACCCCTATGTCACACTCCCCTCCATAGCCCCTACCCCTATGTTACACACTCCCCTCCATAGCCCATACCCCTATATCACACTTCCCCTCCATAGCCCCTACCCCTATGTCACACTCCCCTCCATAGCCCCTACCCCTATGTCACACTCCCCTCCATAGCCCCTACCCCTATATCACACTTCCCCTCCATAGCCCCTACCCCTGTCACACTTCCCCCTCCATAGCCCCTACCCTATGTTACACACTCCCCTCCATAGCCCCTATCCCTATGTTACACACTCCCCTCCATAGCCCCTATCCCTATGTTACACACTCCCCTCCATAGCCCCTACCCCTATGTCACACTCCCCTCCATAGCCCCTACCCCTATGTCACACTCCTCTCCATAGCCCCTACCCCTATGTCACACTTCCCCCTCCATAGCCCCTACACGTTTGTCACGACACTCCCATCCATAGCCCCTACCCCTATGTTACACAATCCCATTTATAGTCCCTACCCCAAGGTCACACACTCCCCTCCATACCCCCTACCTATATTTCACATACACCCCCTTCTATAACCCATGAATATCCTTGGCTGCCTTCCTCAATATGTGGCGTGTAATCGGTGGATTTCATCAAAAGACCCATTTAAATGCTTTGTCAATTAAATAACCCACAGTTGGTTGATTCTGCTGCTATCTAATTGTGTACCTTTGAATGACAATATAAATTGTATAAAGAAAACCCTATCATATTACTAGTTAGCTGTCAGTCGAGCTTGTGTGATTGTAGTATTTTGTTACATGTCATGGCAGTTTGGCTTCTAAAATACAGATATACAGATAGACATTATTAATAACTTGAGATTCCCCAGTGGGTGTTTAAATGACGTGCCAGAAAGGTTTGTTACATGACTCATTAACAATAAGATTATATGGGAATGTAATAGAACAAGGACACCTTGGATCACAACTATTTGTGTATAGAGAGATCGCCATTGGACCTCTACCCAAAGTGAATTGTTGATTGAATTCAAATACCTGCTGTGTATAATGAAATCAGAGTTTCAAAAATAGTATTATCTACATCTTAACTTCCCCTCCATTTCCTTAGCTATTCCTATTTCAACCCTTCCTCCCTCTATAGCCTTAGATATTTCTATCTCAACCGCTCCCCCTCCTTAGCGCCAAGCTATTCCTATCTCAAGCTCTCCCTCTCCCTAACCCCTAACCCTCTCTCAACTGCTCTCCCTCCGTAACCCTAGCTATTACTATTTTAACCCTTCCCCTCTATAGCCCCTAACTATTCCTATCTCAACCCACTCACCCACCCCACCCCACCCCTCCATAGCATTTAGCTTTTCTCCCTCGATAAGCCCTTACTCCTTTATGGTTTCGTCTCTCGATAGTCCTTAGTCCTCCAGGGTTGACTCCCTCGATAGCCCTTACTCCTCCAGGGTTGACTTCCTCGATAGCCCTTACTCCTCAAAGGTTCACTCTCTCGATAGCCCTTAGTCCTCCAGGGTTTACTCCCTCGATAGCCCTTACTACACCAGGGTTTACTCCCTCGATAGCCCTTAGTCCTCCGAGTTTCGTCCCTCGATAGCCCTTACTCCTCCTGGGTTCACTCCCTCGGTAGCCCTTACTCCTCTTAGGTTCACTCCCTCGATAGCCCTTAGTCCTTCGTGGTTTTCTCCCTCGATAGCCCTTACTTCTCCAGGGTTGACTTCCTCGGTAGCCCTTAGTCCTCCAGGGTTGACTTCCTCGATAGCCCTTACTCCAGGGTTGACTCCCTCGATAGCCCTTACTCCTCCAGGATTCACTCCCTGAATAGCCCTTACTCCTCCAGGGTTGACTCCCTCGATAGCCCTTACTCCAGGGTTGACTCCCTCGATAGCCCTTACTCCTCCAGGATTCACTCCCTGAATAGCCCTTACTCCTCCAGGATTCACTCCCTGAATAGCCCTTACTCCTCCAGGGTTGACTCCCTCGATAGCCCTTACTCCAGGGTTGACTCCCTCGATAGCCCTTACTCCTCCAGGATTCACTCCCTGAATAGCCCTTACTCCTCCAGGATTCACTCCCTGAATAGCCCTTACTCCTCCAGGGTTGACTCCCTCGATAGCCCTTACTCCTCCAGGACGCACTCCCCTCGATAGCCCTTGCTCCTTTAGAATTCTACATGTACTTCCTCAAATTATTCCGCGACTGTTGTCCGTGGTCCGTCTGTCCGTCAACAATCCTTATCGCTAATTCTTGAAAAGAACTTGAAGGATATTCCTCAAACTTTATTTGTAGGTTCCCCTTTGTCCCTAGTTGTGCCAATTCAATTTAGATTTTTGATCAGAAAAACAAAATGCCCAACAACGTACTAAAGGGATCTTTATCAAACTTAACATGCAGATTCCACTTGTTCGTGTTATCAAGAGGAAAAGCGAAAGAATGGAAAAGTAGAGAGAATATCAATCTGATATAGAACCAATGAGAATAATTCAATGGTGTGTGCCAAGATCCCTCTAGGATATCTTGCTGATAGAACATCGTTGTAGTTATAGGCTATATAAACAGAGACTGATAATAGAAATATAGTTTTATACATGTAGGTCCATGGTATAAATTTTTCAATTGTAAATGATTTTTTCAATCAATTTACGGACAAAAATAAGTGTCCGATGTCTGTACAAGGTAGGTGTTATTTGTAGCTATATGGATTATATTTTTATAAAATTTCATTGTGACTCCCTGTCCTAATAGCTGGATTGCATACATTGAAAATAATTGATAAATATTCTTTTTCTTCGCACGAGTGAAAAATATCAAAATATTTGGTCATACTCGTGAAACATATGTTATATTTAACAGGAAACAATTCAATTTTCTTTTTATTGCATTTCATAAACTTAAAAACAAAATTAAAAACATCGAAAGAGTAATGGTGAATTAGTGCGGGAATCAGTAATGACGTCATCTCTTTGTGACGTTACTCCAGTTACTCCACATCAACTTGACGGCGCTATTTTCAAAGGACTGATCAACGCAATTGAAGTATTTTCTGCTGTTATCGGAGAATATACATTGTATATGAATAACGTCAAGTGAGTATTTTGTCAAAAACTAGTCTGAAAATTTCAGAAATACTGCAAATTTTTTTTTATCTATCTCCACTTCGATTGCAAAAATCGGCAAGGACCTGAGACTTATTATACTGAACTTATATACAGATCTCTGATTCAACGAAGTGAATACAAAGCAAAGCTTATATTTTCACTATATCTTATAAATTTCTATATTTCACTGGCAAAAAAATGCAAAAAAAAACAACTTTTATTGTATACTTAGTATTCTAACACGATTCGTTTGCAACGCGTGTTTTGATTGGTTGCGGACCAACTTCTAATCTGCGATAGAACCATGACCTATCGTGTATAGCCACGCCCCGTTTCTAATCAAAACAATATGGCGTCAAGTTCGATTCGTAGCGAAATTCAACACTCTGACCATTTATGATTGATGACCCGTGATATTGGAATCGAAAGTGAAGAAATCGATTAGAATGAATTAACTAAATGAATTTAACAAAAATCGTTAGCATCATTCTTACCGTCATTTATTGATTGAAACGTTCATTTCGTCCGTGTGAAAGCATCTAAGGTCAAGTAAAATCCTAAATGAAATGGAACAAGTGCACACAACTTCACATAACGGTTGAGCCTGTAGAAACACATCAACTCTGCCTTTGTTAAAATGCAAATGTCGTTAAGCATACTGCGTAAATCCAAATATGTCTTTAAATCTTCTGAAACAGGACTTTCACAACAATCCAAATACCCCGCTTCGCTAACATACAGACCGAGCTCTCTGTAGTATAAACGCAATTCTTAATAAAATTCAAGCTCAATGTATGTACAACCTGTAAAAGCATGTCTTCGGAACTTTTTTGAAGTGCACAGAAACCAAACGCGTGAACTCACAAGCAATTATCGGCATGTGCCGATTAGAACACCAGAAATCACAGACACCTGTGGTGCAGTGACAGGTGTAAGGAGCTTGTGAACCGTAGTTTCACACCTGGTAATTGTTTAGCAGTATACGAACCCATTCAAACTTGAGAATTCGTAATTCCCCTAACATGTTTATACAGTGAGTTTCGTTTTCCTTACAAACGAAAAAATTCGTATCTCAAAGGTTTGTCTATAGAATAATTAACCTAAGTTAACTTTAAATAATAGCAAAAAATTCATAAAATTTGAAAAAAAAAATCAAAGTTTTAGTATTAATTCTAATTTGTCACGATGAAATAAATTGTATGTTTTTTATCATAAAAAAACAGCTTAAATTATGGTTTTAATAAGTACCTATGCTTTATACCTGTACAGAAATTATCAATTATATTATAATTTTTGCGAATCACTTTTATATAATTTCACTGACAACGATCGTATATAGATTATATCTTTCTCAAGCATTTAATCGTCCTTAATCCCTGAGACCATGGCATGTAAAATAAGGGATAAAATTTGTATATGTAGAAGTTTGTTGTAGACTTCAACACTGGTATTCATACGGGAGAGAGATTAAGTATATTGTAGATCATGATGATTATAATATTATTACTTTCTAAATTAAGTGTCCTTCATGACTAGAAGCGGGTTTTGTATAGAATATAACGCATGAATTTACTGTACGTGTGTTCGTCTTACTCACAAACCAGAGTATCCAGAACTGTTGTATTGTTGGTATGTTTATTTGAATATTAATTTGCGAATGAAATGGCACATTATTTTAGTTAAAAATGTTGATTCTGCGTTCCTGTCTTTGGTAATGTGTAAGAAATGGTAAACACAAAACTAATATACATTTATTGGTGATTGACCGATTATAACACCGGTCTGTGTTAACCAAGCGGTCATTTTCAGAGTCAATTTCACTATTTTTTTTTAAACTCAAACTTATATTGTTGGATTCCGACTTCTCGTCGGCAATATTCTCCAAATTCAACAACCTCAAATCTCATGTCCAGATCGTATTCAAACATGTTTGTGCTGATACTGTTCACACTGTCCTCTATGCTACTGGCCACCGTACCAGTCACTCTGTTCAACCTGTGACGTCATAATCAAATAAAATCAGCGTGACTGACCGATACGCTGATTAGCAGTCGACCGACAGGTGCAAATCGCGTACTTCGATGTGCGATATCTCGGCACTCGGCCAACCGATGTTGATGCGGTTTGCGACATTCTTCTTTGGTGGTTACAAAGAATAACATATTTGATTATCGTTTTTCGATTAGGGTACACTTTAAGTATAGGAATAGATGATTCAGCATGTAAGAGAAAAATCCATATGGCTCAACTTAAACGTAATTACAGGAAACTTGTAGACAAAAAAAAGGCAGGTATAGGAAACGACCAAATCTTGTGATAAAGATGATACTGATATAGTTCCCGCGCCAGACAGTAAGTTTACAAAATTAAATAATTCGGTACTTCTATGTTCAACCCCAAGTACAACTATAGCTTCTCCTTTGAAGTCGGATCAACCCTCTCCCTCCATGATAACCCAAACCTAGGTCTAGATTATCGCTATCACATAGGAGGTTATCAAATATTATGGAAGAGAAGGACGATATATCCAAAGAGGTGAGTAATAAACAGTCAGAGGAAAATATCCAAAATGATGACAACCCTGATGTAAGTATAAAACAGTTTAAAGAAAGTATCCCGTGTGAGGATATTGTAAGTATAAACGTACTGTTATAGTATCCCGTGTGAGGATATTGTAAGTATAAACGCACTGTTATAGTATCCCGTGTGAGGATATTGTAAGTATAAACGTACTGTTATAGTATCCCGTGTGAGGATATTGTAAGTATAAACGTACTGTTAAAGTATCCCGTGTGAGGATATTGTAATTATAAACGTACTGTTATAGTATCCCGTGTGAGGATATTGTAAGTATAAACGTACTGTTATAGTATCCCGTGTGAGGATATTGTAAGTATAAACGTACTGTTAAAGTATCCCGTGTGAGGATATTGTAAGTATAAACGTACTGTTATAGTATCCCGTGTGAGGAATTGTAAGTAAACGTACTGTTATAGTATCCCGTGTGAGGATATTGTAAGTATAAACGTACTGTATATAGTATCCCGTGTGAGGATATTGTAAGTATAAACGTACTGTTATAAGTATCCCGTGTGAGGATATTGTAAGTATAAAACGTACTGTTATAGTATCCGTGTGAGGATATTGTAAGTATAAACGTACTGTTATAGTATCCCCGTGTGAGGATATTGTAAGTATAAACGTACTGTTAAAGTATCCCCATGTGAGGATATTGTAAGTATAAACGTACTGTTAAAGTATCCCATGTGTGAGGATATTGTAAGTATAAACGTACTGTTAAAGTATCCCGTGTGAGGATATTGTAAGTATAAACGTACTGTTAAAGTATCCCGTGTGAGGATATTGTAAGTATAAACGTACTGTTATAGTATCCCGTGTGAGGATATTGTAAGTATAAACGTACTGTTATAGTATCCCCGTGTGAGGATATTGTAAGTATAAACGTACTGTTATAGTATCCCGTGTGAGGATATTGTAAGTATAAACGTACTGTTATAGTATCCCGTGTGAGGATATTGTAAGTATAAACGTACTGTTAAAGTATCCCGTGTGAGGATATTGTAAGTATAAACGTACTGTTATAGTATCCCGTGTGAGGATATTGTAAGTATAAACGTACTGTTATAGTATCCCGTGTGAGGATATTGTAAGTATAAAACGTACTGTTATAGTATCCCGTGTGAGGATATTGTAAGTATAAACGTACTGTTATAGTATCCCGTGTGAGGATATTGTAAGTATAAACGTACTGTTAAAGTATCCCGTGTGAGGATATTGTAAGTATAAACGTACTGTTATAGTATCCCGTGTGAGGATATTGTAAGTATAAACGTACTGTTAAAGTATCCCGTGTGAGGATATTGTAAGTATAAACGTACTGTTATAGTATCCCGTGTGAGGATATTGTAAGTATAAACGAGCCTACCGTAAACACTAGTCCTAAGGTAAAATCTAATAGAAAAAGACTTTCGTTGCCAAAAAGACATAAACCAAAGGTAAACGATATATTAGAAGATCTTTCAGGTGATAGGCCGTCAATTTGTAAGCCAGTAGAAACGAAACGTATTTGGATGGATAACGGTAAGAGTACATTAGGTTTAAAAGAAAAGAAATAATATTCTAAAAGATAGAAAACTTTGTGGAAATACGACGTGTTATGTACAGGACATTTTAAAGAAACAGCTTCCAAATATAAAGGTATGCAGGATACGGGTTACGCTCCAGTTTTGAAAAAAAGGTAGGTGGGATTCTGCTTTACGAATTAAACCAAATACAGCACCAGCAGTGCAGATCCATCATACAGGTGAGGACCATTGGGTAGTATCGGTACAGGAGGTAGATGATAACGAGGTATTTATTCTTGATAGTTTAATAAGTTTAACTAAACAGAAAGATCATTTGTAAGCGTCGTTATATAGAAATGCAGGTAACTTCATCGTATGGGGAAAATAGGAAAATCTTGAAAACAATTTTACCGAACGTACAGCAGAAGAAAAATGGGATTGATTGCGTTGTTGTTTTTTTTTTATTATTTTGCGATAGCTAATTTAGTAGAGTTTTGTTTCAAAGGTTTTAACGGGAGTGAGGAATTAAAATTTGACATTGATTGTATGAGACAGCATCTAGTTAATTGTATTTCGAATGGTAGATTTTCTAATTTTCTAAGTAGGAAACCAAATAAAAATAGGAAAAAGGAAGTTTCACGGGCATTAAAGTATGATATTTTTATCGATTACGAGTCAGGCGGGTGTCACCTTTCTAAGGTTTACGATGATATGGTAACTTGTGATGCTGGTTGTAATAGCTAGGTGGTTTCACAATAGATGTGTAATTGATAAGTCAGATTTCAATTTTTCAAGAGATACTTTCGTTTGGCATTGTAATAAGTGTTCGTAGATCATGGTAATAGTGTTTAATAATCAACTGGTAAGTTCAACTACAGAACTATAGGCTGTTACGACATACATAACTAATTATAATATTAAGCAATTAAGATTAAATGTAATTAATAGAATTTAATAGGTAGGTAGGTAGTTAACAGTAAATAAATAAGTAGTTAACTGTAAATAAATGGGAAAACAATCTGCGTACATAAATGCTCAGATGGTAAACATGGTATAAAATGTAAATGTTTGTAATATTTAAATAACTAATAAATTATATGGACTCATTGTATATCCACGTCCCCGTCGTTGAGTCTGGAAACATTTCATATGGCCAAGAGTTCTACATAATACACAAATTAAAGCTCGGGCTCGGGTGAGTTGTCTGCCCTTAGCACGGGCTCGGTGTAAACACGGCGAGCCAGCTGGCTAGTACAGTGATCTGAGGCTTGGTTACTAAAAAGTCCAAATTTCCAATGAAATAAACCGAGATTTATGTTGAAGTTGATATTTTTAAAACAAGTTATATATACTGGTTACATGAATGTAAGAATATCAAAAAAATAACGCATGTATTTCAAATAATTTGCAAAAAACGTGAATAGTCACGCTTGATTGCGGGATACAAGAAATGACCAAGTGAAAAATGAAAATCGGCGATTTCAAGAGCAATATTTATCTATATGAAATGTTGCTGGCACGGTTAAGTGACAAACATAAACACAAACAAATGTAGAGAAAATGGGTTCAATCAGTCCATCCGTTAAGGAGAAAAACGAAAATATCCAAAGCTCGGACTCGGGTCAAAAGCTCGGGCTCGGCTGGGGATACAAGAAATGACCCCCATCCCATCAGTCTGTCGAACTTA
>NW_022979912.1:0-1195 GCF_902652985.1 Pecten maximus | reverse complement strand
ATTGTGTAATTGTGTAAATTACATTTTGTAAGTCAGATTGCCAATGCGTGTATTTTTTTTATTCTATCTGGTGAAATCTCATGTAATACAATATGAAGTGTATTGTTGTTATAATTGCTAATACAATTGTTTTAAAATCCTGGTAATTTGTTTATTTTTGTTTGTGTGGTATCAATATTTAAGATATTTGTTAAAAAATAACAACCATAATTATTTTATAACATCAATATTGGTACCTGGTACTGGTTTACTAGAAATCACTGTGATACCAGGAACAGAGCAATGAGACTGAGTTATAACATCAATATTGGTACCTGGTACTGGTTTAACTAGAAATCACTGATACCAGGAACAGAGCAATGAGACTGAGTTATAACATCAATATTGGTACCTGGTACTGGTTTTACTAGAAATCACTGTGATACCAGGAACAGAGCAATGAG
The DNA here is from genome assembly GCF_902652985.1 of Pecten maximus. Lineage (NCBI taxonomy): Eukaryota > Metazoa > Mollusca > Bivalvia > Pectinida > Pectinidae > Pecten > Pecten maximus. The sequence continues at coordinate 752 of NW_022979912.1, read as the reverse complement.
ACTGAGTTATAACATCAATATTGGTACCTGGTACTGGAACAGAGCAATGAGACTTGAGTTATAACATCCATATTGGTACCTGGTACTGGCTTTACTAGAAATAACTGTGATACCAGGAACAGAGCAATGAGACTGAGTTATAACATCAATATTGGTACCTGGTACTGGTTTTTAACTAGAATCACTGATACCAGGAACAGAGCAATGAGACTGAGTTATAACATCAATATTGGTACCCTGGTACTGGTTTTACTAGAATCACTGTGATACCAGGAACAAGCATGAACTGATTTAAACTCAATATTGGTACCAAACCCGGTTTACTAGAAATCCTGTACCAGGGAAAAGAGCAATGAACTGATTTATAACATCAAAATTGGTACCTGGTACTGGTTTTACTAGAAATCACTGTGATACCAGAACAGAGCAATAGACTGAGTTATAAACATCAATATTGGTACCTGGTACTGGTTTTTACTAGAAATCACTGATACCAGGAACAGAGCAATGAGACTGGGGTTATAACATCAATATTGGTACCGGTACTGGTTTAACTAAATCAGTGATACCGGAACAAGCAAAGAACTGAGTTAACATCAATATGGTACCGGTACTGGTTTACTATAATCCTGTGATACCAGAACAAGCAGAGACTGAGTTTGATTACATTGTTGATTGACGAAAACTTTGATCATATTTATTGTACTAGTTTTGTATATTGTATTTATACCCTTTTTTTAAAAAAGTTTTTT
>NW_022979911.1:0-37526 GCF_902652985.1 Pecten maximus | reverse complement strand
TAATTGTTCATCAATACCTTTAGTTATAGTTCTAAATTATTTTTCTATAGACTTTAGTGTTAACATTTTGGAGTGTTTCATTCAAACTCTTGAATTCAATATGACAATTATGGTTTATAACGAAAGTTTATGTCTCATATAACACATAATTAACTGAAATGTGTACTTGTTAATTATTATTACCTGAACTTTTCGGGAAAATCAATCAGACATTTAAATTAACATTTCTTATGGATAGTTACCTATCATGCTACATATATATTTTCTTACTTCATAACATACTGTCCAATCAGCAGCTGCCGGACATTTTATCTTTGGCTCAACTTTCTATACACATGGGATGTTTTAGAAATCTATTGTTTCAATTGGTTGATTGTTCCTCTATAGTTAAGTCCGGTAGAATATCAAACTATTTTAAAGTTTGTGAATCAAATCTCTATATCAGCGGGCATTTCAGACGTAAAAGATGTTATAAATCTTAAAAGAGTTATTACACATTGTAGTGATAGGCAAATTATTCATGGGTACACGTATTGTAATACGGATTTATTATTGGACCGCATCAACGATATCTATTAAACACACCAATATACATTTAATTGCATATAATGCCCAAACTTAATGATACTTCACTAAATGAAACATTAAGTAGTAGCAAAGTTTCGTATATCAGAAGTTTGTCTAGATTTATAATGTATAGTTATACCTCATTGCTTCTCTTAAGCATTCAAATCCAAAGATTGTTGGCTAAAACTTGGTCATTTCAACTATACAGTGTAATATTAAAAATTATCAATGCATATTTGTTTGATTATATTCGACATGTATAATAGCTATGATGTTATCTTATATAACGCAAAGCAATACGTCTTTCAATTACTATCTTAATTTTCTAATAATTGTCAGATTTGCATAATTTAACAACATGTTAACATTAATCAGTAGATCATTTTAAAAACTAAAAAGAAACTCAATACTTTTGAGATTCCTTTTCGCAAGACTTTTTTACTTTATTTAAAAACACAAAGTCGTATTAATGAGCTGGCGCTATTATATGAGTGATCAATATTTATATACCTCGCTTTTGAGTAAATTTAAGTAATTGGTCAGTAAATATGAACAGAACTGACTTCGTACCTGCTTGTTTACAGTACCATAATTTATATTAACAAATCAATTAATTGATACATTACCAAAGCTTGGTATTAGAAGCAAGATTATCTGTATCAAATAATAGAATAATGACGAGACCTTAAGTGATTCAACAAACATGAACACGCGTCACCACACAGTATCTGATAAATCATATATATACTATTCTCATCACATTTAAATGCAATTATTGTTATTCTATTAAAGTTATAGATGTATAAGGTACCAACTGGGTCGACTAATGGCGACATGCCTAGTTTCCATTACATCGAAGTTTAATATAAAAAATAAACTTGTATTCAGGTTGAAACAAAAGTCAATCAATTACTGCCGTATCTAGTATATAGTCAAAGGTGTACAGTCGAGTACAATATTATCTTATTGAACAGTGTCCATAACGACAAGCACGATAAGATCCTTCATACATTTCTAAATATTTACAGTTTCACTTCGCTCCGCCTCAATGAACATAGTAAACTCAGATCACTTCAATTCCCGTTGAAGATTTTGGGTCGCGTGCTTCTGTTCCGAGAGACGAATCACTTTCTTGCCGGCGTGTGAATACATTCACTGAGTTTACAATGGCGATCGAGTTATGTACCGCCTCATACTTGAATGCACTTTCACTTTGTGACTTGTGTAACATTGTAATAAACGTATATGAACACAAGTGGAATAGCCGCTTGATGTGCTAATAAAAATACCAGTATAATGCAGACAGTTTAGAAAACAGGATCTGACAGAACACTGACACTCTCGATAGCACCGAGCTCATGACCTCCGTAGCGCAGTAAGCTTAGGTCTAACGTTAGCTGTATCTCAAATGCCATGCTTAATACCATTTCAGTGGTCACAGAAAATAAACCTCAATTTAGATACTATTTAACAACACAAAACAGACTGGTAGCAGAAGTATGCTATATCGAGAACAGGGACACATTAGTCGTAATTTTCATATGGAGGACACAAGTTTCCGGCCGTCGAATAGGCCTTCTGCCAATTTTCAAATCAATGTTTCTTTACTTACTATTATCAGAATTTACATCTCAAAACGCCTGTGCGACAATGAAATCCAATATGTCAAGAACACTGTACATCACCACCTAACCTGCGCAGTTCACTTCATTTGCACGAGGTTCACTTCCCTTCATCAGTCCATGCAAGCAACAAAATTGACAATCAATCCTTAAATGAAAATTGTGAAATTTCATTCATTAAGAAGTTGATACTTTCACAAGTCGGTCCCATTATTATAAGCGCAGCGCCAGGTTACCCTTTACAGATCAATATAAACTTTGTTTGTGTGAATGGGTGCTAACAGATGTAAATAATTGAGAAATGTAATCGTTTTAGGTGGCATGTTCCAATTAGGTTGTATTGAATGTCATAGATTATCACATGGTCGACTCATGGCCTTGAAAGCTGCAACATATCTAATGTCTAGCATTCCTTGGTGAATTATTTTGTTGAAATGCTGACTGATTTTCATCCAAAAATTGTACATTCAAGGGTGTAGCTAACCGAGCAAACCGATACCATTGCAATATTTGAGGTTTTAATAAATAGATGTATGCTTAAGGACACAAATGGATATCTGTAAATGTTTCAATACAAATTAGGACAATGCTACATAAACATATCAAAGCTTTGTTTTTATCCACATTTTGGATACAATCACTCTTAATGAGCAAATGTATGAGAAACAAATATTCAATAAAACAACGACTACAAGTATAATGATATCAAAGACGTTAACTCTGCTTTTTATTTCAATTTTATCATCATCTTTTTCAATTGAATAAAATATGCAGAATGTTCAATTAAATTAGCGATGTCTAATATTATCCATTTTCGATTAACAATATATACAACAGTATAATTCCTATATTCCTTTTCGGTGAATACATCTGTTAATCTTATCACAGGATTTGAGAAGAGTTTAAGCAGTGTTAATTTAGAATTTGAAATGGATCAGATTGTTTTGGATAAGTTAATTGTACAATATCCTACTGAAATGTTGTGTTCAGAATCAAATTAAGTTTTTATCCATAGTTAATAATAACATTGAAATGATATAACCCACTCCAAAGAATACTGAGCAATCTATTTCTTACTATCGTATCCGATATGTAACTACTGTATCCAATGTTAAGAGTGCGAATTAAAATAGGAGTTCAATATCCTGCTAATATACCGATCCAAACAAGGAACTAAAATAATAATATCAAGCTATAGTAACCATCCAGTAAAAGCAAAACCAAGGTTATGGCATTGTACCATTACTTATGTCATATGTCTTTAGCACGAACAAGTTAAACAAAAAGTACAAGAAAACGAGTAAAAATTCAGTACGAATAGGAATAATGAGAATGAACTACCAATAACGTATTTCAAAGTATTTCAGCACATTCTTTTACTTGATCAAAATCAAACGAAGTAATAGTACAATCAACACATGATTAATTATTTTAAAGTATCATAATCCAATTAAATATGTAAATGCAATTTGTTTATGAGTGTTCAATACATTCGAACTCATTTACTTTATATGTAGACTCAAATTTTACAAGACTCGTTGTACATTTTTGTATCTTTTTAATCCTCTAATTATTGTATTACTGTCATTCCTTACCGATTGAAAATGTTGCATTGAGGCGACACACAAATCATTGTATTTGTTCTCGATTGCGAATAAATCAAATTAACACACGTGCGAATAACTGCTTATAACATTATCATCTCTTCCGATAAAATGTATTTATAACATCGTACTGTCATCACGTACCGATTGTTTTTTTTTCAAGATCATTGAAGAGTGTAATAGTATCAACCAAACTTCGTAATGTTTGTCCTTTATAAAAGATGGTACTTTGTCGACTACAGTGCTCCGTACATTCAGTAAGATGATTAAATTTACAGAATACTAAATTCAGTCGTACTTGACTGTAAATATACCAATGTAAAATGTAGGACAAACAAGGAACTATCAGTCACATCAAAACGTCAAAGGTAAATGTTTTAGCATTGGGACATATTATTATGCTAAGGTTTAACCGATTACATCATGTGGACATTTTTCAAATCTGCTACTACCAGTTTATAAGCGTGATGACTATGACATTAAGTTATTAATGATTCAGTTTACATTCTTCGTTTTAGTTGATAAATACTAATAAAATGTTTTTTTCTTGAGAATAATGTCTTCGGTACCATCATATACAAAGCTTAAGTAACACACCTTTATCAAACCATACATATCATTTATATTTACTAAAATGTCGTACCGTATTTAAGATCTGCACAAAAAGCAAGAACAAAGAAGCCACTGAGGAGATGGATCAATATTCGGGAAGTCAACACATTCCGCGTTCACTTTCAAAAGAGCAATGTGTTAAACATTCAGCAGTAAATTGCAAGTCCAGAGGCGTGATTACTATGACATTATGTTGTTAAAGATTCAGTTTACATTTAAAATTCAAACTGATACATTTCGTAATTATCAGCTATTTCCGGTAACAATAAGGTATGTAATGCCATTATATCCTTAGCTTAGCCAACTAAAATATTGAAACCAACATCCCTCGAACCATATATTTTATATTTGATAACTTACATCTCAAGCTGTATCTAATGTCCAAAATAATCAAAGATAAAGATACGTGATTGATAATTCTTTTATGCATGTTTAAGAATAGGATAGACGGATGTTTATTCATCAATGTACTGTTCTAGGATATATCATAATTAACATCAACAACTTTGTATTTCATTTTCACAGAAGTGTGATTAAAGGTTTTTTTTTCTATCATAATCATATTATACAGTGGATATAATCACATTCCAAAATTTTAATTGAAAGCTACAATGAATAGTTAATCCAAAAGTCCCTTTCTTTCCAAATAATTTGATCGCTGTATCACAACGCATAACTCCATGTAATATATCTCGTTGGCTAAAGGACGGCATTGATTATCATTTGCTATGTTTTTGAAGCTGAAACTTTTGCATTTTGCAACGCATATTTTTATTTTAAGAAATAGGCGAGGTAGAACAATGCACGTTCATCACATACCACAGCGAGCGGTATGAATATAGTAGTCAATGTATAAAAAATTATCATTATCTTTTTAAAACAGTGCGATAAAGAAAGCAGAATTTCAAGTCCCATGACGATCTCTAAACTAACATCTAATTTTGAAACGCCTCAAATTTATGAATGCTATCAGGTTTCAAAGAAGTCTATTGGAAATATTAGCATACACAAAAAAAACTCAGGTGGACATACAACACCAAACACTCACGTCAAATTTTGAAACAAAAACCTGCAGTTACGTTATCATCTAGATGCTCTCTCTCGCGCGATTTCCGACTACATCACATATACAGCGATACCGCAAAAATAATTAATGTAGATCATCTGGATCCCTTTGATGTCCCATACAGCTCGGCTACACTCAAAAGCTAAAACGTTTCTGATTTATTGACCAATCAATGTACATCACAAGTTTGAATACAAACGCTTGATTGATGAACAATGTAAAAGTAGTTTTGCAAGTAGGTGCGGCTAAAATGGATCCATCAAAATATCGATCGAATCATTTTTCATTTAGTTTTTTTGTTTTATGTGCAGTCACCTTATATAGGTATCTTCCACAATTGAAACAAACGTTCAGTTGAAATCACGCAAGCTCTTTGTCAAAGCTTAAGGGGTTGGTCGCTATCAAATCACAAAAATACATCCGTCACAGCAACTACATCAAAGGAACACGTGCATTGCATTGCAAATGGTACGAGGAATATTGATATGTCGCTGACCGTATCCGCCTCATATTCCCTTTTGATAATAAATAGTGTTGTAGCATTAATCACATGACATTTAAAGTTAATTGTGACCCTTAACGCTTATTTTTCTATGGCATATTATTTTTATTGACTTATTATTGTTTATCAATTGAAAGTTTGTTTTTAAATTTCAAGGAAAAATTGTTTTAAAGTTATTGTATACTCATTTCTTTAGAATTTATAAAGTATTATATTTTTGTTTAAATAATTCAGTTTTATTGATGAACTTAATTTTTTAGATTAGTAAACCCCCCTTTTTCTTAAACTTGTTCGTATCAATGACTTTACTTTAAGTGCACAACTCCAAGCCTTACAGAATTTGATTCCTGTAAAATTTGTTATATTGCCTAAACTAAAAGTAAAAAAAATACTTTGGATCGGTAATAAAATGTAGAAATTGTTCAGGCACACCCCCGGGAACATAAGCGCCCCGCAAGAATATCTACATTTTCCGTGATTAATCATAAATAAACAGACTCAAATTAACCAAAGGTCAAATTAAAACAGTCCTTAAAATCATGGGTATCATAAATTGTTGAATTCAAAAACCATAAAATAACAATTGCATAAAACATTCAACCTTTAATTAAATATTAAAGAAATTGTCCGATGTGTTAAAGACAAACACTTACATGAAATCTTTAATTATACATTGTCTTAATCCATCCTACAAATATCCTTATAACGTTAAAAATTTAACATGCTTTATATAGAGAATTGATCAATGATGTATATCAGAAGTGTACCATCTTTAAATATAATCATATGGAAACAACCCCTTTTACAAATGTTTTAATAGGATATATTGTAGTGACAACATACTCTTATTCCTTCTTTTCAAAGGTATATTGATATATAGTTTATGCTCAGTTGATTAATTCTAAGTTAATTGTGGTCCCTTATCGGTTTTATATAATATTGCTATTGCAAAAATATTGTTATCTTACAATCATGGTGTCGCCTTATCAATGGAACAGTTTGGACTCTTTAAATGAATGATATATAATGTGTGCTAAATTGTATTAGATTGTTATGATATACTTCATCTATCTTTAAGATATGATTATATACGTATCGTGTTATTTTGTTATTAAAACCACTATCAGTTTTTGTTCGATGATACAAACGTGAAACTCTTTACGTTGAGGTCAGCACCCCCCCCCCCCCCCCTCCTACAATTAAACCTAGATACTAAACTCATTTATTTTAATTAACATCTAGTTAACCATGTCACAACTTTAACAAAGAGCTCCTCACATCAATTATGGTATTCAGGTAAAATTTTGGTTATGATATTGTCCACAAAACCATAAAAGATAACAATTGAATAAAATAATCTTGGCAAACCTTTGCAGATAGAAATTATAAAGAAAATATGTTCACGTACTGCCCTGTTCAAACATAAGGACGCTTAAATGCAAGAAATATATAATGTATACCGTAGATGATTGTGGTCATAACAAAGAAAACCAGATCTCACGCAAATTTTAACCTATGACCGTTACAATGATATTGTAACAGTGCCTTATAAAATCAGAGAAGTGATATACTCACAATGATTGCATAATCAGGAAAAGTGTACCACTCTTTAAAATTAACTACATCATAAATGGCATATCACTACCCAGTTGTCTTTAACGATTAATTAGCAGCTCGTACATGTGGTAACTATGCCAATAAGTCATTACTGATTCCGTTTACATTCCCTTTTGTATTGATATATGCAATACACTGTCTGTGTTGCCATCACCTATAAAATATCCTTTGACTAAAAGATTAAATAAAATATTCATGATAGTTATGTTAGGTGCCATGAAATACCATAACTAGTGTCTTGATATGCATGTACTGTGTAGATGTGCTCAAGTAGAAAGCAATGATTTAGTTATGATTACTTGATATTTAACTAAATCCATGGTTTGATTATATGAAAGCGGAGTACAAATATTATTGTTATTTCCTACACATCAGTGGGACACATTGATAGATCATCACACAGTTATGCGATACTCATTGACAAGTCATTATTAATGGAAAAAGAGAATGAAAAAATATTTACTATGACTATTAATATATAAATACATAAGGAAATTACACTATGCAAACTACGAATATAATTTCAATATTAACGTTTTATGTGCATGTCAAGTCGATTTAATCTATTACCAATGATTCCATCTGCTTGTCAGTGTTTGCTATTTTCTATGAAGCCTTCTGTAATAATAATAATAAAGACATATTGTTCTATAAATCGTACCGGTGCATCATATTGCTCAAAATCAATGTGGTTTGATGAAATGATGAAAAATGCTGACCAATTTTGTAAAAAGATATGTCAAGAAATAAAAACAAAATATGTTAGTTAGGTGATGAGAAGGCAATTATTACTTTTTTTTCCAACCTAGAATAATTTCAATTTAAGATTTGGACGATTGCATCTCATTTTTGTTCTTTCATTTCAAAGTATGTTAAAGAAGTGCTTCTTGATTATTTGCAAAATAAGATGAGGCAATGTGGTCACTGGGTAGTTTAATCATCATGTGTTAACATCGTGTCTCGTACTGGTCATGTGACTACGTATGTAAGTAAGAACTAGTTCAAGTGGCGCAAAACATACACTGATACCAAACAACCAGATCCTCATATAAAATGGCAGAACGTCCAAAGAAAAGATAGAATTAAACTTTTAATCTAATTTAATATGCAGTGACTTTGGAGGCTTTCAAATGAAATTCACGTTGAAAAAAAAAGGGAAGAAAAAAAAAACGGAAATCAAAATCGGTTTTAAAAAAATTATTCGGCACTGTATCACATGTGTGATTCCATTATTAGAAATGGATGTAGATATACTGCCTTTAGCCAGCTATACACATTTTAAACAATAACACTCTGTAATGGGTCAATGTTTGTAAACTATCTTTAATGACTCAGGGTTTTAAGGAATATTAATTGATGTTCAACAATGTAATATTCGGTCACCTAGAGTAACCCCCTACTACTTAAAAAGGTTGCTTAAAAACAATTGAATTTGACACTCTATTTGTTACATTAATACCATTTATGCACACCCCACATAAGAAAAACAAAGAGTTATATGAATTGAAAATAGGGCTGGCCACATTTATGAGATGCTGGTACTTCATATATTTCAAGATATTTACCATGTATTCTACTCATCCAGTAACATTCATCGAACAACATTTAAGTTAGGAATACAACAATAATGCCTTTATTTCCGAGTTTACACTGAATATCGTTACAGATGTTTACAGACTATAACCGCTAATTCATTTTGTTTCAATGGGGAATTTCAAATATATTGATTTAGAAAGTCTCTATTTTCTCTCGGAAGAGAGTATTCAGGTGCTCAGCAAAATGTAAATCAATGAGTTAAGTCCCTGTCTAAAAAAGGTTTATTCTATCAAGTTTGATGTTAGATATGGGATTGCATTCTTGGAAAATCTCAGCTTGTGTTCAGATATTTGAATTGTTCAGTGTTTTCTGTATCGAAAGGCGCCAGATAAACGAAAAACATTGGTAAACGAATTACACACGGATGTATCATGTAGAACGATTTCAGTTATGCATTAAAGTCGGAAGGTTCTCTAGCGATAACGTCAATCAGTTATGATGTTAAGTTTTAAATTTGAATTAAGAGTAACAACAACACGCCAATATTCTTGACCTTACTCTTTAGATCAGATGAGTACACATTAATTTCTGGGCAACATTTTATACCGGATCACACATTATCGGACCGACATTATTACCTACAGTGTTACTCCATAAAAGAAAAAAACCCTGATGATTCAACAAGCTATGTCTATATAACTCAGTTATGGATAAAAAAGTCCCAGTACTTCATAAACTGTAGCTATACATTTCCATTAGCTTTTGTCATATAATTCAGTTATGGATATACTGTCCTGGCACTCCATTTACGGTAACTTTACGATTCCATTTGCTAGGATCATATCAATCAGTTATATATATATATTCATAACACTTCATCAACTTTCCATTGGCTATGATTAGGTGATTCAATTTTGGAAAAACAGTCCCAGTACTTCATAAATTGTAGCTATACACTTTTGTTATTAATGATGTTAAACGTGGTCATTGCTACCAGCAAAACAAGATAGATTATCAATAGATGATCACGTGTGACTTTAATTGTTATTACAATCATCAATATGTAGCATCACACAAAATTTAATTAATCACTTTGTATACATGACTTGCAGCATTCAGTTGATTTGATTGAATGGCATATTTTATAATTATAGGCACTTTTAAATCGCTCAGATAACGAGGTGTCGACATATTTAGTTTAATTTAACAATGATGTGAGATAAGTATTATACAACTCAATATTAAGATTACTGAAGAAATTTTCACTTACCATCGTGTCCGATAAATAACTATTGAATACAATCTTAAAAAAAAATTAAAGTAGAAGTTCAATATCCTGCTATCTGACTATCATTAACGTATTGTAAATTCAATCACTACATTGGTTGATGTCATTTAATTAATACGAAATAATGATATAGAGATCGTTAGAAATGTGACTGAAGCCTTTATATTAATGTTATGAAATTTAATGTAACATGGGGACAGATGTAAGCTACAGCATTATCTATATGCTTAATTATTAAAATTTACTTCTGTCCTTATGAACAATTAGAAAACCAGTTTCCATTATATCACTGGCAGTTAGCAAACGTGCCAGGCATTACATCCACCAACAGAACAATAAATTTGTTACAAAAAAACTATGATGTATGATACACAGCACCAGCTGTTAAAATATTTTCCCATATCTCGTTATGTTGAACAGAAATTGTCCATGTAGCTATGAAAAAATGTAATCTGTGCTCAAGTCGAAAAACTCTTGCAAAGTCGTATAATCTCATATAACTAAAACATTTTCGACGACACGACGTTTCTAAAGAAAGCCATGAAAGGTTTGACAAACTATTCCACAGGTCTTTCATAGATTTAGTGTTATTATTAATTAGATAAATATACACAATTCTAGCCTGTATTTTAGCACCGCCGTACTGAGTCAGGTCTTATCGTGTGATTTATTTTGTTCGTGAATGCAAAAAAATATATGGTTAGCGTAAGCTTATATAAAACTTCAACACCTTTATACAAACAAATAACAAGTACATGAACATAAAAAAATGTTATGTAACCTTCCGGTTCATACATTGACAAATTTTACATTTAAAATTAATCACTACCTTGTAGGTTTTATGGATGGATCAATAAATATACATGCACTCTTGTTTAGATGATTATTTGCATCAATCAATAAGTGTAGTTGAGATTAATTCTGTTATTTTTCCATAGACAGTAATGGTAATGTTTACCACTGTCCTTTTTAAATAGTTTTCATCAGTGGTTCACGTAATCCTAACTTTGTGGAGTGTTGCCGCACACACCTGTAAATAAAACATTAGAAATGTCTACCAATTTGAATTTGTCTGTTTGTTTTTGTTGTTGTGGTTTTTTTTTTCTATTTTTTGAGTTTTTTTTTGTTTTGTTTTTTTTTGTGTTTTTGTGTTTTTATTGATATATATGGGGTCAGAGACAGACTAGGATTTTTTATCAAAATATTTTACATCTACATTTAATTCATACATTAAACTTACGAAACGTCTGTCACCTGAATATCATTTTGGTAGATCAAAAATCATTCACCTTCCCATCAAATATTCTGCCCAGATACTAAATCTATTTGATATTTGGTTCTGTGGTCCCTTTCGTACGATGGCCGATATCAGCCGTCAAGTTACTTACATTTATATGATGCGAGTAACCTGACATAGTAACATTCACATGACGGGTTACTCTCATGTGATGCGAGTAACCTGACATAGTAAAAATCACATGACGGGCTACTCTCATGTGATGCGAGTAACCTGACATAGTAAAAATTGCATGACGGGCTACTCTCATGTGATGCGAGTAACCTGACATAGTAAAAATCACATGACAGGTTACTCTCATGTGATGCGAGTAACCTGACATAGTAAAAATCACATGACGGGTTACTCTCATGTGATGCGAGTAACCTGACATAGTGAAAATCAGATGACGGGTTACTCCCATGTGATACGGGTAAGCAAATTAAAGCCTATCTTTGAGTATTTGTATTGCATACAAAATCTCTTGTCCAATGTCACTCAAGAGTATTATATTGGGCTTCAAATTTGGCCAATTAAGCAATTTCTCTTATTTCCTCAATTCTTTTTGGTGAATAAAACAATTTCCCCTAATTTAGATTTTCAGGGAAATTTTTCTACCACATAAATATGCAAATCTACAGGAAAAATAAAAAAGAAATTATGTTGCAATTAGTCTGTGGTCAAATCATGAAGATATGCACGTTTCCCTGATAACTCAGTATTGCATCATTATCTCGTTTTATGAAATCCACATACACGAAACATCACACACACAATGGAATTTCGCGGTCTTTATAAACACATAGAATATTTGAACTTTAATCTAATTAAATATAATTCAGTACTGATATTGATGACATTTCTTACAATTACAGTTAAATTGAAAATAAACTACTTCATAACTCGATTATTTTTGCTTTTAAGATAAAGGCCCACATTTGGTTACAGTGTATAAGGGGAACTGTTTATACCTAATACTAGTTTTACGTGTCTAGTATGTTATTTGTTATCAATTAATTTTCTTTATTTTATTGTATACGAGTCAATCTTAACTAAGCTACTGTCATTATCATATTATATGAAGTTTTCCAGGTAGATTATTGGAAAATAGGATAGCAAGTGAAATATCGAAAATTATTAATTCTATAACAGTTATATTTTACATCAGTGAAAAATCTCTGTTTTTCTTATTTAACTAGTTAGAACACTGCTTACAAACGACAATTGGGAAAATTAAGATTTGTATGTATCTCTCCGTCTTTTAATATAACGTAATAATGTATGCTAGAAAACATAACGTCACGATTTGGCGTGTAATTGTGATCCGTTTACAGGGGACCGCAAGGAAATTTGGAGATTAGGCTGCCTGAGTGTATTTTGCTACAAACTTTATAAAAAGATTATCTTCAATAATACTAAATATATTTTACTAGTGTGGCAAATATTTCGACATTTTAACTCGCGCAACGCACAAGTGAAAATATCAAAACATTAGCCACATTGAAGACATTGTTTGATTTCCTCTATTTATAAGACTTAGGGGCCTGTGTCCTATTTAAGATGGTAAAATGCACGAAATATGTAACGAACACCGTAGTTGAGTGCGTCCATAACAAATAAAACTATTTTCCAGGCAAATGTCAACCAATCACCGATATACATGTAATAAAATCGTAACAATGTCTCATAAAATCAGAGGAATGATATGTTCAAACTGACTGTATAATCAGGACATCAGCAGTTGATGACGTATTGTTCAAGATATCAACAAGGATGCACTATCTGCTGCGACTGATTCATATGGTACTCGATTAAGATCAATACATGTTTATAACAATTATCTTCAACCATCAGTTTACTATTGTTTTACACTCATGACTAATCGATTGTCCAGATTAACGAGGACTTATTTTCTTTTTTTTTCATGACAAATTCAAATTTCAATGAAAACGTTAATATATCTACTAGAACATATATATGCTATATACGTCTGTTAAATAATTAAATATGAAATAAATAATTAAATAACAATGATTTTAGTATTTCCATTTGATTAATGGAAACTTTAGTTGGTAGTAATCAAATATCCGGGTTTGTTTACTAGAGGAGTGTAGGTAATGATACTTCACCAAATACTAAATGTAACCCGTTAAGAACAGCCTATCTCTGCATTCTCTCAACCGGCGTCATTGTAATACTCTTGGCTGGATTGGGTATTGGTGGTCTGTAACATGTAGCTATATTAATACTTAGCTTCCCAAACTAATGCTTCCTGATCAACTCACAGGCATCTACATCTGGTTAGTATAAATAGAAGAACAAAAATACTAGCCCTACTCCTCCTATATCAACAAGTTGTAAACCTCTAAAAACCTGAACTGGGGGTGAACTTCGATTCACTTTAAATTTAAGTTCAATCTGACTAAAATATAAAATGTACATCAACTTCAATACTATCATTTGGTTAGAATTATTAAATAGCAACGCATGCTATTCTTTTGTCATGTGGCAATGGTTAAAAGATGAGAAAAATGCAGTGATTGATCAAAAGCGATTGCGATAGCCGACGGTGCATCGATAATGGAACGGAAGTAGTCTGTATATTTTAGAGCACTATGCGGGAAGGCAACCTGATTGGTAAACAGGTCTTTAAACAATACAAGCTACAACTGCCGACAAATCAAATCTACTTCCGTTGCATCGTAGATCCTCAAGTGTTACACCCTGCCAACAATGGGTATGATTTTTCAAAATATCATAAGTATGATTCTGGTAAAAACCTGAATTATATAAACTTTAAACAGCGAAAAAATAATGGTTAAGATACATTTGTGTGAAATTTGGTTGTGATAAGATTAAATGTTATACAGAGATATTTCACCTCGGGATCAAATATGTGGCGAAACTCTCCGCAAGCCTCGGATTTCAACACATTTGTGACTCTCCGGTTGAATATCCCTATCCTATGGACACACATATAAAAGAGTCCGATAGTGATTAGGAAAATGTTTAAAACCATATAAGGTTCATTACAAATGCTTATGCTCAGCTTATCATTACTTCATTTTCTGCAGTTTTAAAGACATTTATATGAAGATAACACTTGATGAAGGTGTAAAATAAAGAAAAAAATAAATAACGATTGGTTTACAATCTTGTGATACGTTAAACTTACTCGTCAATATGTACCATAAACTAATATCAATGTCCGTATTTAACTCGAAACATCAATTTTATAAGAAACTTTTGTTTCTTATTGCAATGATTGTTTATGATAAATACAAAGAACACTATGTTTTTGAAACACAACCTGAAAGACACGACGTCTTTATAGGAAAGCCTGAAAGGTTTAGAATAAACGACCACCTATTATTTTATAGATTGAATTTAATTATTGATTAGGTACATATTGATACTCAATGCCGAAATTCGTTTAGCGCCACCGTACTGTGTAAGGTCTTACCACTCGTGTTGTTGTGTTTATGCACGCCCGCACACTAAATGGTTGAGGAAAGGCAAGTTAATATACAATTTTCGAAAACAAAATAAAACAAATAGCAAATACATGCACATAGAAAAAAAGACACGTGAAATAACTTGCTGGTACAAACTTTATTATATTTTCTAAATCATATATTAATCACTACCTCGTTGGTTTTATGTATCGATGTATTAATGGACAACGTCGGTCATCGCCTCATGCGAACTTATGTAGGAGATGATTATTTGCAACAAACACTCAATGTAGTTGAGGTTAATTCTGTATTCATTACTAACCATAATATGCAATATCCGTGGTCTTTGTAATATTTATACTTGATATAACTTTTGTACTTATCCGGGATTTTGTTCCAAATAGGAATATCATATTCTATCCCATAATTGAATTTTGAATATTTATATTGATAACGAATATGTTCATTCTATTCTGTTTTAATTCATTACATCATGCAAAATCAAATACACATTTTCATGTGGTGATTTAAATGACAACAAAAACAATAGACATCGCAGTAAGTGTCATCATAAAATCGAAAGATAACGGTTTCAATGTTAAACATTTTAAATATCTAATTGATGATTCACTAATGCCTGTCGATATTGTATATATCTAGGATAGTCCATAGAATGTTACTTTACTAAGCGGGAATCTAAACATTGTTACTTGGATAATAAAGCCACATTTGATGCTGATATTATATATGACATTAAAATTGTTCGAGCTCAACAAATACATCCTCTGAATCCATAGCATTAAATATTTAAGTTAAATTATAAACATGAACTACATATAATGGCTCGGTTACGCTGGTCTACCTAAGCTTTGAGGATAAGGGATCACATCTGTTGGCAGCATATATGGGAAACGACTATATATCAATGCGACTGATGTAACAAACTCCTTCGTTTCAGTGTTGTCGCCAATATCTTACACTGTAATATTATATTTTCCGTGCAGACTATTTAAAAATAGGACATGATAACGAAAAAGAAAATGTAATAATTTAGAGGATAACTCAACATTTGGTTGATACATGTTTACCTTTCCATGCTGTTTTATAATGATTATAAGCGTAAGGTCCAACACCTAGTAAGATTTGGATAAGGTAATGTTATCACTCCAACCTGTCAATCCCCGGCATATTTACTTTTAGCTGTATATGCAGAAATATTATTTATAAGTAAGAAAACAGTTTTGGAGTCACAATATTTTACAGTTACTATTTAATAGGTCAATTCAAATAAAGATATACAAATTATGTTGTGGTGCATCACGTCACCCCTGAAAATATGACGATGTATTTTTATGCAAAAACTGTATATTTCGAAGTGGCCACAGGCTTCGACCAAAATAAGTTTATGGTCATTATTCGGCAATATTTTTTTTGTTCTGAAAAGTATAGACTGGTCGAGACATGTGGACACTATGAAATATCGAATTTCCCCGCCTGGAAATATCCAAATTTCACCATTTTGGTGCATTTTCGTGAGTTTAGTGGTCTATTGTGGCAGATTTTATCGATAATTTCCAGCAAATTTATATCCATAATAAAAGATAAACACTCCAATTAATGTTTTATGGTTGTATATTTAAAACATATATACTTTTAAATTGGGCTCCACAACAGGGCCATTTACCCCCTTTCGTGGCTCTACTCCTTTATGTAGTTTGTATAAAATGTAATCCAAAAAACAATTTCTTCGGTATGACCTATAGTGAAAATGCCAAATCACACACTTGCCAGACACTTATAAATGTGAAGAATTAAACATATCTTTTTACGGGATCTTTTTTGTGGTAGCTTTGTTTTCACCGAGTCCGGGACAACAGAGGCTTTGGTAGGATTAAACAAATTGATGTAAACAAAACATGTGAAACAACAATTGACATAGTAGGTGACATAATACTAATACAGTATCAACAACAAAAGTTCACAAAGGCAGCGTACGTGTGTGGCACTCATGCCCAGTTCATCATCACGTATCCTCCTGCCGCGTCTCGCGATCGCGCACACGTACCGCCATACACTTCTCAAAATAGCATTCTCACTTTGAACAAGTCTTCGCCATCTCTTCTCCTTATGGTTTTCACGACCGCTTCCCTCGCTCGTGCTATCTAAGCCCAACCGTCTGTCTTTGGTTTCCTTGCTAGAGTGCATGGTAAGGGAAGAAACTCCTGACGAATATTTTAAATGCCACACACATGTATATATATCTAAGGAATGTCCTTTCCTATAGCCGAGTCACACATATATTTATACTCAAATCATATACTAGTATTTATTTTGACAACACAGTACAGTGATTTTTCTCCGTATTACACGGCGATACTTCATCTCATGATATGCCGTCCTCACATGGAGGAAGATATTAAATACCTGTGACGTAAATGCATGATTAATTACTGTCTATGACGAATGCCAGTGGCGCACATGTGTTAATTCCACGAAATCACGCATATCCCGAAAACGATACAATATTTTCACATATTATCTTCGCAGTTCTTTATATTCCAAATGTATCTAACGATTAATAACCATAACATCCAAGGTACACTTTTAGACTGCCAAGAGAGGTAAGACTTGAACAGCGATTTTTTCCCCGTGAAATATGAATTTTAATAAGAAAACCCAAATAAAAAAATAATGTATCTACATGAATACGGTTTGTATATATTCTCTTATTAAAGTAATTGACTTCTATGAACAATGACGTTTTCTTCAAACTATGTATGTATTATTTATCTTGGGTAATACGTACCAGTTGCTATTTTCCTTAGTCTTGGATTCGGTAATCCCAATAGTTTCCAACATGTATATGTCCCATTAACTACATTAGCTACAGTCATGTCATTATTATCAACATGTGTATGTCCCATAAACTACATTAGCTACAGTCATAAGTCTTTATTATCAACATGTGTATGTCCCATAAACTACATTAGCTACAGTCATGTCATTATTATCAACATGTGTATGTCCCACAAACTAGATTAGCTACAGTCATAAGTCTTTATTTTCAACATCTATATGTTCCATTAACTACATTAGCTACAGTCATAGGTCTTTATTATCAACATGTATATGTCCCATTAACTACCTTAGCTACCGCCATAGGTCTTTATTATCAACATGTATATGTCTCATTAACTACATTAGTTACAGACATACGTCTTTATCATCAACATGTTTATGTCTAATTAACTTCATTAGCTAGTCATAGGTATTTATTATCAATATGTCTATATGTCTAATATTCCATTAATTATAACACTAGCTTTCCCTCTGCTATACCGCTAGAAATATACTGCAATAAAGCGATATCTGAGTCTAATTTATTCTAAACATAAAACTTTATTAGCTATAGGCTTTTAAACACAATTATACATGTACATATTGTAAAACCCTGCAGCACATTTTTAATTATAGTCCTGGCACTTCATTCGATAATGACCATATCTTTGCTATGGTCTTGCAGTGTCCTTCCATTAGCTGCCACTACGTTTGTATTATAACGTTTTTTTTCTAAATATGCTTATATTATAAACCGTTACATTGTTTCTGTGTTCTTAATATACTGTGTCACATTGAATAAAGCGATATCTGAGTCTAGACTTCTGTTACTCTATACTCTAGTTTACTTGTTTTAGCCGGATGACATTACAGAATATACATCGCTCCCGCTCATAATGACTAGATTTATATAATGTGTACTGAAGTACGCAGAAGGAAAGATGTATAAAAACGCATATCAAATCATATGTATTATAATGTGATGCAGTACTCAATCAGTGCTTATTTTTCTACAATCTTGTGGCGACGCTACAACTATTTCATTTACTTGCCGATTAACACTTTCTCCACGCCTCTTAAACAAATCGAATTGTTTGGTTATTAATTAAGAGAGACATCTCTCTTCTCAGATCATATTATCATAATTTGATGACATCGGTGAGTTCTGGTTGATCTATAAATCACTTTAAAATGTTTTGAAATTTTCAATGCATGTGACGTTATATCTATGTTTTTTTTCAGTGGCAGTGTCCAAAATGTGGTGTAAGTAGTTTTACCATCCTTTATATTGTAAGAAATAATGAGGTAAATGGACTACTTTATCTTGGCCGGACACTATTTAAATAACACACTTCATTCAAAAGAAATAGAATAAAAAATCATCGAAAAACATATTCTTAATTGGTCGCTACCGTCAGCCCTAGAGGAGTTTCTTTATAAAAGCATGTGTCCATAACATATACCACCCAAAGGTATTATTTGTTGGGGACATGACCAAGATATTAAAACATTATGTTACATTCTAAGGAAACTTTGTGTTCCATACTTTTCACAGCATTGAAGATAAATTGAGTAACACGCGTTAGAGCGTTATGATTTGTTGTCTACAATCCTGTGAGAATAACAGGAGACATACTTCCAATAAGACAACTCAATGTTCATATATCGGTTATATTTTTTATAAATCGATTAAAAGACGATATGCAACATGTAACAGTGTAATCACATTGCAAAATCAAATCCTGCGTCACTAAAAAATGTTATTCATAATACTTCACCAATGTGAGTTATGTGAGAACAATGATAGGACAATTTTCTTTTTGGTCTTGTAAGGTTTTATATTGAAAATTTAGATCAAATAGACATATATACGTGTATATTATTTATGTCGTATTTCTAGCAAACGAATGATATAATGTGTCAGTAAGGATGATTTCATTTCATTTATTTTTTAGCAATTCTTCGGTCAATAATGGTCTAGTCTGAAATGATATAATCTGTCATAATGTGTAATAATGATTTCATTTTCTTTTTAGGGTGTGTTCAAGCAATAATGGTCGAGACTGAAAGGCACTACTGACAGGAAAAAGAGCCAATACGTTTCGAAGCGACGTTAAATGCCACATGTTTTAGTTGATATGGATACATCATGACGACAGAATACATACGTATAAGAGATAAATACGACTTTGATTAATTGGATATTGAGTTTTTCTTTTGTTCGTTCCATATTCATTTGTATCTAATGAACATTTTGGAATTCATCGAAATTACATTGTTTATATGATTTTTATTTGTTAAATAATCAATAAAACTAATAATCACTGAACATATTTCAATATGTATTGTTTGCTTTACTTGTATTGAGTTGTTGTAGTCTATGGTATATTCTGATCTAATTTCAACTGAATAGAGTACAAATATATGTGAAGCATATACCTCTACGCTAGAATAAATGATTCTGTTATCAGTGAGAACCATACAAATGTACACAGTAGGCTGTATTTTTAGGGGGAATACATTTTCGTTGGTGCATACTCATTTCTACCACAATTCCATGTGCTATTCAACTCTCAGACCATCAGTTAATCATTACAGCTGTTGATTAACAATATGTTTAAACCACACGTGGTATAAACTCTGTTCGCATTTTGATTGGCTAACACGGTGAACTTTGACCCAAGCTGCAATTGTTATTGACGTCATCAATAATCTAATGACGTCACATCATCGGGTCCCGGAGGTCACCGGTACACTTTATTTGCATACGCAAAATTATACTTGGCCACGTTTCCCTTTGATTCGAACCGATATTATTGTGGTAGAAACAGGTCACACGACTCGAAATTGTTTGATATGGAATTTATTTCACACTCGTAAGTTATTTTTTAAAAGTTGCAAAAAACACTCGCTAAAGCTCGTGTCTTTTGTAACTTTGAAAAAATAACGCACTCGTGTGAAATAAATTCCATGTCCAACAACCACTCGTTGTGTAACCTCTATGTAACTAATATTTAATTGTCGATGAAGTACTGATCATTAATTTGAACTAGATTTTATTTCTATTAACACTGACATGTTTGCAATATATGACATATTCAATGTTATGACATCTAGATACATGTATTTACATTTGCACACATACCTTTGAATAAAACAGACACTAAGACATCGATTTCACACATTCACATCCATCCTCATGTACATAACAATGCTGGAAGCAATATCATTTTTTTGAATATTAAACTTATTTAAAGGATACAATTTTTTTTAAAGCATTGCGATCTATTGATTTTTAGACGTATGGAAAATGAATATCATAACCAGCAATGCATTTTTCGGGAAACCCACTTAATAGTAGAGCAGAAACATCAATGAATTATTTATTTATTATTTTTTCACAGAAATAAATGCAGCTATCGACATGTTCAGAACACAAATAATTACACACATTAGGAACCTTTATAGAGATGATAATATAATATTTCAGATTCAGTGTCGAATTTAAGATAGGAAAAACACAGTAATTATAAATTGAAGATGATTTGCAAGTCTTCTCATTGTTTGGTATACACGCCAATACGCACGTTTGAAGCTGAGTTGTTTTTTCAATGTTGTTTCGGTATAGTAAAATGATAAATTCCATCTATATTTATGACTCAATACTTTTTCTGCAAGAGCTATAAGTAACAAAACTGTGTAACTTAAAGAACAAGGCGCTTTAACTTTATTGTTCCCTCCAAGAGGAGAATATGTTAAGTTGATTAAATTACTGAATATGTCTTTACTTTTATATAATGTCTAAAATGTTTATATATACACAGCTTAACAACATTCCCATAATAAGTATGGTATATTCATTACATCTAAATTACATAATTAGCAATCATTTCAGCTTTTGACATAAATAAATTAAAAGTGCGTTTAAAGGTTTACTTCTCTGCTGCATTCTATATTAAAACAACTTTATCATCATGTCTTGACAAATTTTGAAGATATTTTTTTAAAAGGTTTCGAATTATTTATACTCGTGTTAGGGTTTGAATGCCATCGGAAATTTAAAGTAGTTGTATTTTTTAGATTCGTTCTGTAGTATCATATCCCTACATCCCTTCCTAAGCTTTGATAAACTGTCTCTATGGCTTAAAATGATTGGTCATTTCAGTGTATAGTTTTTTAAAATACCATTTATTATCTCATACCACGCCTTGTTGAATATAGTTTACCCATGTAAGATTGCTTTGTAAGATACATTTCTATAACAAAGAATTGCAAGGGGGCAACTCTTAAAACGTCGCTACTTGTGTTTACATCTTTTAGTCGTCATCGTTGGTGTCAGGTTTTTGAAAACTTGGGCTTAAGTATTGTAACTGTAACAGTGGCCATTGTAACAGTACTATACAGTGGACTGTCCGGTTTGTCGCCCGCCATAGAAGAACGCTTACGAACACACACAGTAGCCAGGCAATGATGAAAAGTTGTATTAAAGCCACCAATAGATATGTTTTAAGAAATTTTTAACACCGCAACAGACGACACAGCTCCGTCTACGTCAGTACGGGGCCTGGGAATGTGTTTACTCTACACAGTATGCGTGTTTAAACTTATCCTACTGTGAACATGTTGCACATTTTCAGACGTGTTCTTGTTATAAAATTAACGAGTGTAGTAAAAATGACACCCTCGATGTACATATAAATATTTGTTGTAAATGTAACAAAGAGTCTATATTTCTGTAGAGTAATCAGGAAGACTAATAGTAGCTCTAACCTTTGAATATCATCGTCTTTATTAACGTTAATAGTAATTCAACCTTCGCCATGTAATAAAAAAAACGTTTAAACAGATATAATCCTATGTTACAGGAGAGATAGAATACTCGTATACAGTCACTGTTCGCTGGTTCATACATGAGGGACACTTCTGCCAAAAATTTGGTAGTGATATGAGAGAAAAGGGCTCTGTCATTATGTGTGTATGTAGGATAGGTATATTCCACCCGAAGGATAACAAAATGTGGTAAAACCCTCGGCGATCATCGGGTTTCAACACATTTTGTGACCAATCGGGTGGATTATCCTTAACCTACATACACACATATGAAAGAGTCTAATGATTCTTATGCTGTTTTTATTTATTTTGTATTCCTCTAAAGAATTATTTGGTTCCATAACTATAAACCTGGGTATGTTAAACTGTTAAACAATTCTCGATCCTGTGATGTATTTAGTCTTCGGATTCATTTTTATTTAAGAACTTTAATGAAATTATTAAGGTCAGTCATTTCAGCCAATTGTCTTCATATTTGAACTAAATATTTCAAGTTGTATCCTATCTATTGGTGAATGCCAGACAAAACAATGACTTTTTGTTTAACATATCAAAGTCTTGTGTTCCAGGATTCGGGATAGAAATGAATCAATGAATTAATTGCGGTATTATAATATACAATGATTCGACCTACGGGTGTTAAAATTCTCTTTGACCCCTGAGTAACAGCCTCGCCGAATGGTGAAGTAAATTGATAATAAGCAATTTTGAGTAATGGTAGAGTATGTGTGTTTGTAATCAATGTGTTATCCATCGTTTTATGCTCCCACTGAAAAGGTCGTTGTGAAAGTGCCTCGGTCTATCATTTTAAGAAATACAAGTTATAATGCGCTGTTTCTGTGTAATTGAAATTTGACCGTTTTCATATCAGTAATGCAAATCCTAGCTATACATGTTTTGATGTTTTGGAAAAAATCATTTAACGCCATGTGAGCGTGATGATTTATTTTATTTTATCTTTTGATTTTTTTTATTTGATTTTTCTTTTCTTACTTTTTTGTACTTTTTTTCCAGGTAATAGAATTAAGATTGAGATTTGATATTGTCTTAATAATGCTGTAGCTAATTATACGACAAAATGTTGTTAATCTCGTAATTTTCAAATGACAATAAACTGCAAATGTTTAAAATCTGAAGTGTTTTATACTATTTATTTACACATGGATATTTATCTAAAGGGAGTAATATACTTTTGGAAATTTGTGCATGTAGCATTTTTCTATCATAAATAATTACAGATATTAAAAAAATGGGTATCAAAGCATAATGGTCCATCACAATTGTTGTGTCTCTTTATTCATATCATACCGATATTAAAGTAAGATTCATATTGTAATATAAGAGTAAACAACAAAACAATCATAAATTTGATAATCCAAAGTTTGAAAAGTACAACATAAGGTCAAGTGTTCTAGAGAGTAAGAGTCTTCTGCTTCCACGACACACCACTGTGTAAATAAAGCTCATATTCGAGTTAATTTATATCCTTGAAATGTGACCTTGGGTGTTGACAACGGTGTCGCAAGGCACATCAACGAGAAGTAAACTTATCTGTTTTCAAACATAAGTAAAAAAAAAAAGAAAACTTCGGAAGGAATGAGATTGTGATGTCAGCTAACCTGTATATCTTGAAACAATATGTTAGAAGGTAAGGGACATTTTTATTTTGAACGAAAGAGATATGACATTTTAAGTAATTTTGTATGTAGCTGGTAACTCTTTCCATCAACACAATGTCACTAAATTACAGGGGTAGATTAAATATTACATTTTAAGCAAATAAGAAGTAAAAAAGAAAAGTATAATTTTGCATAAAGCTGGCGACTCTTGCCATTTACAAAATGACACTGAAGTACAGGAGTGGAACAATTCCATACGACTCTTCAAAGGTGACAAGTGATTGTTTAGTCAGCATGCGATTATTTTAGTCACATGACATTGCTCGTGGGTAACGAGCTCAGGCGAATCACCACAAACCAGGGAACTGACGAACAAGTTTGTCATGAATTCCCGTCTGCCATTAATCGACAAATCGATACCAAGTCAGGAGATGTGTATGTGTCCTTAAACAGAGTCGTCCAGTGGAGAAACGAGTATGGCGTTTGTAGTGCAACCTTCCGCTATGATTGCTTCGCTGTAAGATATATTAATATTGTCTGTCCGCCTGTCCATCTTTGTTTCCGATATTTAAATTATTTGATTTTGCTGTTTCCCACAGAGCTCACATTTTTTTGCGTGTAACCACATTTTCGAATACATCAATCAAATCACCAATGACTTAGTGCTATTTTTTTTTAAATTAACGCGTAAAACACTATAGCATTATTATTTCAATGTCGAATCCAAAAAAACAATTATCGGGCTCGAATTTAGAATTAAGAAGGTAACGTGTGTGGAATGTCACATTTTAATTACTTTTCTCCGTATAACTGTCGGTGTAGTTTATACGTGAGCTACATAATGGGTGTGATTTCCATCGGTTATGCTACTAAGATGTTTTACTTTAAGTTCATCAACATGGCATACGGATGAAAAGTTGTATTTTTAATAAATAAATTAGCGAATTATATTAATTTAACGTTTGTAATACACATTCCCGTTATTAATTCCGAAAGTATTGTTGTCTAAGTCAGAAGATTATGATAGGGAAATGTGAATGATAGTGGGGAGATTACAAAATGCAAATATAAAACATCAAAGATAACATTATGTTAGCCCTGACAGGAAACAAATTAGGATAAAAGATAAAGTACATTACCCGAATGTGAAGCATAATAGGTTGAAAGTCGTTCAGTCCATTTGTAACAATATATATCGGGAAGAAGTGGAATACACTAACAGACGATTATGTATGACAATAACACAAGCTAGTGTTCAATGCAGGTCAAGTGCCCCCCAATGTATTTTTGATGGAGTCCATGCTCACACAATGAACATATTGTCCTTTTTCCGACGACGTATTACGGGGTCATGGCGCATACATGAAGAACAGATACAGCAGTTTTTTCTCCTAATTTTGTGGTTAACTAAACTGGTATTCAGTGCTCGTGCTCGTTCCAGCGAGTGCTTAAATAACGGTTCAGATATACTGCAGGTGATGTTTTACTTTCAGTGTTGCATTTATCTCATTAAGTATATAGGAATTCACAAGAATTCTGAAAAATAAATGCACCTGTATTTTTGTCCATACCGTCTAGCTTTTCAACTGCATTTCCACATGAATGAAGAAGACTATCATTCATATCTACTACTCCCAGGTTGGTATTGCACGAGAAATGACACTTGGTTTCCCTGACCCTATATTTTGCGTTTTTAGGATCTCTACAAATATGTTCATTCTTTGCTGTTGCCCTGGTGGAACTGGGTCGAATTCACATCCCCTGTAAACTTGCATCTGAAGTTCATAACTTGTAGAGTACTCCCAAATAATCCAAAACTTGACAAAATACTTTTGATGAGGTGTACTGTCTGAGAACGCTGTGTCATTTCGTTGATACAAGAGACTCGTCCAAGCATACTTCCCTGTTTGGAACCTTGAAGCGCATGAAATGACGATTGATGAAGTGCAATGAAATATTCGACATCTGACAGATGGATCGTACCCATGATGCTGCTACTTGATAATAAGTATTTATTTGTAAAATATATTGTCTTTGTGCACACTTTGGCATATGCAAGATATTTGTTTCCCATGTGGAACACTCATGTATGATTAATATAATCTTTCACCCCTTTCGTAGTGAGCTATTGGGATCTCAACCCGAGGAGGGAGATTGTTAAATTCCCAAACACGAGACTTGCTGAGTTTTTGGGCATTTAACAATCTCCCCCTATCTCATCCCAAAAAGATTGAATGATTATTTTTTTTATCTTACCCTGTTTTTAAATCGTTCAAAACGTACTGTCAGTTTAAACTTTTATGTCGGGATAATATTAATTGCATCACAACCTCTCCGATAAAATATCAGTTAATCTGTATCCGATCTTTAGAAAGAAAAAAAAAACAACATTTATAACATCATATGCATCCATTGCATTTCATATATATTAACCAACCTTCCCAACACCAATACCTTTATCAAACATGTGTCGAACATAATGTTCTGTACTCTCATTAAGATTGTTAAATGAGCGAAATAAATAGCTGACACTGTGGTTGACTGTAAAGATAACACCATGGCACTTCAGACCAATACAGAAACATAAGCCATATAATTACATCAGAAGTCAATACTGTAGCAGCGGTACATACTATTATCTGAACGATTCGTTCAA
Source organism: Pecten maximus (assembly GCF_902652985.1). Lineage (NCBI taxonomy): Eukaryota > Metazoa > Mollusca > Bivalvia > Pectinida > Pectinidae > Pecten > Pecten maximus. Next base: position 10,438 of record NW_022979911.1, on the reverse strand, counting down.
ACTAATCACAAAATGTGGACAAGTGTATCACATGATCTGTTTCTAACAGCCTTGATCACAGCTTACATACATAGGATCAACAAACAGTTGCCGTTTATCGTGATAAAGATTATATGAGTTTTAATATCATTCTTCATTTAGATTAAAACATATTTTCACTAATACCATACAATCAGCGCTATACTGTTGTTATGTAAGTGTGCCTTGTCGGTGTTCTGGATTAACGAGGACGCTGGCTTTGTTCAATCTTTGTTATACTATTTTAATAATACAATGAAGATAATAATAAACACACATACTTGCGTTCGAGTCGGTAAACCATTCCGTATTTCTCTAAAATGATATAATCACATATTGCATTCTCTATAAGTTAAAACACCAGTAGTATTTTATCTGATAGTCACCTCAATTAGTGTTATAATTTGTGACAGTCAATACCAATGAATGAAGGTGCCAACACATATTACGTCTACACACGTTTCCTTAACACATATTTGAAATTAACAATAATAAACTAATTCCGAATTGACTTAGAGGAAAAAATGCTCTTGAATTATCAATATTTATATTGAAAATTTTATATACAGTTTGCAGGGAAAATTATTCAAAATTTCCTAGATATTGCACCGCATTCCACAGAGATATTTCATCTCATTCTTCGTCTGCCTCATTTGTTTATATATACACAAACGGAAATACGGTACCACTGTGTTGTCGAAGCTAAATTAGTCAGTGTCTAGAACGAAGTAAATTTATACCAATACGGTTTATATACAAATGAATTACGTATGTATCACTTATCATTGGCAATACGTACAAGTTGCTTGTTTGTCCATGTGTCTGAACTTATAGTAACGCCACTTCCTTCGTCGTTAATAAAATTGTTCCCAACATATATCAGTCTTGTTATTAAATTAGCTGAGCTGTAGATCTGCTTTTTTGGAAATATTTAGGATTTCATCAGATATAGCAGCAGCAGCAGCAGCTCCCCTAGCTATATCACAAGCAATTTGTTAGTTTTATTAATTATTTAAAATAGTGATACTTCGTTTAGTATATCCCGTCTTTCAATTTGCTCTAAACATATATCTTCATTAGCTTTAGCCATTAAACTCGCTCTATATAGCCCGGCAACATTCTTTTAAGTGTAGTCCCAGCACTATATTTGAGAATATCCTCTGTCTTTCTTATGATCTTGCAGTGTCCCTCTTTTAGATGTCCATTATTCTTTTTCGCGTCTATGAAGAATGCCCATCAGTTTTTGGCTATGACTTCATAAACAAAAAATATATTGAGAATAGTGCTTATAATTTTATTGTAATAACTAAAAACAATGTTTTTTTAGACATAAACCATCATTTATTTAATTTATTTTAACAAAGTAATATATTGATGTGTGGCGCATCGATATTACACAAGCGGTTCATTGAGGCCAATGACTGTGCCGCTTTTAAAATTTCCCACGAAAACGATCATGCGGAACCGGCTTGATGCGGTTCGCACTAGTCTGAGGACGCAGTCAACGGTCACTCACGGTGCTGTAGGCTAACAAATCAGAAACACTAGAATGTTTGTTTATATGTAAGAGCCTTGTGGGGAAAATTAAACACTCAGTTATTGAAAGATGAGTTGGAAAACATCCCCGATGACAGAACATTGCTTATAGAGGAGGCGTATGAGTTGGACGGTATCAGAGGCAAGTTGTATTTTCCGCGGCCACAAGTGGGCCTACGTCATTTTGATTATGGCCGCAGGTTTGCTTGATTATTGAAGCTAAAGTGTTGCTTATTACACTTTTTTTTGGTTTGCAGAACATTTTCGACTGTAGCTTCTGATAGAGCTTTCGTATCTCCGGTGACTTTATAATCGATATTCTGTCCGATTACCAATCCGAAAATATCCGACGTTGAACGACACATTGATAGTCGCAAGCAGACGACATCAAAACTAGTTCTACGTATATTACGTCATTAAAATTGACGTAAATGTTTTCGGGCTATGAAGAAATAACCTTAATATTCTAACCAATGAAAATGAGTGAAACAGATGAAATAAAATTATATGTTTATATTATATCTTTCATTATATATATTGTTGCATTCAAAACAGTTACACTGTTCTAATTTCAAAGTATATAGTGTTACATTAAATATAGTGATATCTGAGTCTCATACTCTATACTAGGGTGTACTGTGTTAAGTCAAGGAACAAAGTGTGTGAATCGTATGTCCTTATAGTAGAATAAATCACTCTACTATCAGCAAAAACCAGATCAATGTACACTATAGACTGATTATATTTACGAGGAATACAGCCTCGTTGGTGTATTTTTATCATACGTATGCTGATTGAAAAACACTGACCATTAATGTGAAGGTATATACTGGATTGAATTAATAATATAATTTTTTTAGACATTGATTTGTTTCTCCGTGTTTTTTTCAATTTTCCAAATCACAAAACATTTACATTACTTCAAACAAACCAGACACACACACGCATTCTGATACATATAAATTTGACTTAATTTACACAATAAACATATACATAGAACAATGTTCTAGTGATATCAATATATGGTAGGAAACTACAGTTTAAAGAGTACTTAAATGTAACGTAAACATAAACAAAACATGATACTGTATTGCAGTTAAGACGTAGGGCAAATATCAGTACAAGCCATAATTTTTTGGGAAAAAATCCACATATGTAGAATGGAAGAAACTCCAATTATTATCTTTAAAAACAATCTAGATATAGACATTAAAAGGACATAAGTAGTTATACATAATAGGAACCTGTACAGAATGGATGATATTATTTATCCAATAAATGCGCTTGTTTCACAAATGATATGGAACAGTCATAGCAGTGTGATATTGTTTTTGTTTACACAACCGTAGTGTGTAACCACTTTATAACCCTCTGATTGGTCATTTGTGACTCCCAACACATTTGATTTGCTAACCTCTAGCCTTTGACCACGGCATTTTTTTTTTCTACTCTCACCTATTCTTTTTTTTGTCGTCTGTCTTCAACAGATCAACACGGACACGTTTTACGGATTTGTCGTTTGTCAACATTAATATAACTGGATGGGAGGGGTGCCATCATGGAAATGTTGATTAATCTGGGGTTTGAGTGCTGAATATAATTTGATCATGGTAAATTGACGACGCACTTAAGCGAGATATTGCATCGATCATAGCAGCTAGGGAACCAAAACGGACACCCCACATCCCCATGATTCTCGATATGCAGTGTACCGCGATAGCCATGAATGAATTACCAAAGCAAAGGAAAAATGTAATGTAAAATAGTTAAATCGCTGGCTCTTTTATCGTAGTCATTTGAATGAAACGGTCGCGGCATATAACGTAGGTCTAAGCCTAGAGCTTCTTTTTTTTAGTTCGGTGTCATTCGGTACGGATATTGTACCAACATAAAAATATAATCAACAAATAAACACCTTCTTATCATTCCACTTATCTTTATTACGAATATATTTATCCAAAACACAAAAATGAAAAAAAATAATTTTGGAACATTTGTCTTACGTCAGTAAACTGGTGAGATTTGGTGTTAACACACTGACAAACGTGAAATATACATTGCCCAGCACTCCAGCTCGGTTTCAAAAATATGTGTTTAAATTCACAATGACCCGTGATAGCATACCTACGAAATCCAGGAAAGGACCGATAATTGAATCTGATAACGATTTATCTAATATTCAGCGGTGACGTTCGACTTCGCGATGACGGTGCCGTCTTCGAATACTCGAGCGGAGTCATTTGAACAAGTTACCTTTTAATGAATCACACAGAAACAATGATTGCCAAACTAATATTTCGTTTTGTGAAATTATATCATTTACAAACATAGTACCGAATACATAAGTCGTGCATCTAAAATAGATAATAAGCTTTCGTTCATAACGACCTATATTTGGTCGCGTAGTCATTTGGTTCACGGAATTTAGCAGTCACTTTTGGAGAATTTGAACTTGACAAGCTTATATTTGCAAGTTAAGAAGTTATGGGCTAAAGCAGTTTCGGTACTATTGACGATTTTTTATCATTTTTATCTAACTCTTGCATTTTTTATTTTTTGTTCTTAATTTTGAAAAGACACGAGCTTTAGCGAGTGTCTTTTCAAAATTAGAAAATTAACTTACGAGAGTTGGATAAAAATGATGAACAATCCCCACTCGTTGGGGAACCTCTATATATCAGACTCAGTGGAACATAGATTTGATGTGATGTTATGCAAGGAAAGACTGAATTGTAGATTTGTTTTCAGCCTTTCAATAGTTTATTAATTACATCAATAGTCATGCTTAAAGCGGCTTGCATTTTCTTAATTGTGCGAAGGTATAGTGTAAACAGTAATACTTATACTAATACCCTTCCTAGTGAAGACATAAATAAAGCAGTTTGTGTATTGTATTTAAAATTTAAAGGAAAGGATGCGTAAGTATTATTTGTCCCACAAAAAGGAGCATATGCTAAGTTTAGTGTATTTATACCAGCTTTAATTCTATCAATGTTCTCAAATTTTATATTAAATTTTATCACATTCCATGGATACGTATAATATTATTTACTGCAAAAACCTTTATTTTTTTACATTCTTTACTTTGCGGTTCTGCACATGGTCTTATCATTTGATCAAAACCTTGTTCTAGCCCAGAACAAATATATGTGATCCAATTTTGACCAAGGTGATGAGATAATTCTGCTCTCAAATTTACCACATTAATATATGTGGTTGCCGTAAATGGATTATTCGAACTGTTCAGTCAACTTTACTTGATTGGGCAGGACACAGCTGGATATGCACCATTCTTACATTTTTTACATACATGGCCGTGCATGCAGCTCTAAAACATTTCTCGTTGTTAAAACAGTTCTATTCCTATCCACTCATTCAACTCTTGTTCTTCCATATCTATCCAGGTCCCCTTTTGCTGGTTGACTTTTTACATTGTTAGATACGGGTAGTCTTGTTCCTCCAGCAACGGACAAAATGATGGTGTATGTTCTGGAGCCACATGAACAAGCAAAATGTTTGGCTACTGTCATTAACATAGATAGGATTTGATTGTTTTTAAGGGACCAGTCGAATTATTACGAATTCAGCATCAGTCTGGTTTATCATGATATTATAAGCATCGTCTATAAACCGATTTAAAGTCGTAAATAAAATTGTGTGCAATATCTCCACTTAAAACACCTGCTGAAGAGACTGACTGATGATGTGATGGAGTGACCAATCACGTTAGTTACTATCGAACTGTCTTATCCTCTGCTGCTTATTCACTACTAACTGTCTTTCCTATATGCATACCTGCTACAAGGAACATAGAGAATTGCCACAGATCGGCGTAGTTTATAAACAGCATTTATGTACAATACATACATTTATATACATTTTAGCTGTCAATATTTGATATGCAATTAAAAAATAGAAAGTACACACATGCCATTAAGCATCTATATATGGAACAAGTTCCTAATTATTTTTTTTTTGCAAAATGATTTACAGTGGATGACCTTAATGTTTTTACAAGGAAGTTCAGTAGGTATGTGCATGATCATTCTAAGAACTATCGCTTAACACTACTTATTTCCACAAGAATAGAGTATCCTACTTCGATCTTTTTTTCTCCAAAAAACTCTTCATTTCGGTATTGGTAATTTTATTGATATATCCGAATATGTGCTTACATGCAAAACGGTTCAATTCTATAAGAAATAGTACATCCGATGATTAACACATTAGATACAAAGACGAGCAGGAGAATGAAACATATTTCAACGTAGGAATCGTAGTAAAAACTTATCTATCTAAAGTATATAGATACAAATAAAACTGTTCTTAAGATGTCGAATGATAAAACAAGCATATTTCAGAACAAATATTTAAAAATAAATAATAAAAATAAAAATAAATAAATAAATAAAGAAAAAAATAGCACCAGGAAACAACGATACATTGACAAAAGGAATAAAGGTTCAACTCGGCGAAACTCATGCCAAAATATCAATGTCATCCCATATGCCATCGGGAACTTCTCAAAATAGGAAGCTGTACGGACAGAAACAGCTCATACTACAAACGCCTGCTCGTCTCTCGAAGAACACTTCAAGACGACCCTTCTTTTTGAACACATACACATCTCCATTGACCCCTGCAGTTTGAATATCAGTTTTTGGCACACATTTTTGACTATTGAAGGTAAACAGCAGTGCCGTAGGAAGGAGGGGGAGGGGGGGGGGGGGGGGCAATACTTTTTTAACCTCAAATTTTATCCACTAAACAAAATCGTATGACATCTCCGCTAAATTAGCCAATAATTATCATTTCAATATCCCATGATCATTTATGTAGTACAAAATAAGTTATTTACGCAAATACGCAAATCAGGATATGTTATTTATTGTAAAACATGAATCAGCAGGCCCAGATCGGGGATTTTCCAAAGGGGGGGTGGGGGGGGGGGGCAGTAAATTAGTGATAATAAGAGCGCCGTAGGCAATCCCCCCTGGTAATTGCCCCCCCCCCCCCCTCCCCTTCCCCCTGCCCCCGTCCCTCCCCCCTAGCCCTCACCCGCTTCTTACGGCACTGAACAGGAATTATGACAAATGTGTTTGTAACTGTGGTCAGAGCGGCACAGCCATACCCAGTATTGATAACACAATAAAGCATTCTATACAGTATATACATATTTATTTACAGTATTTATAAGGCTATTATATATACAAAAAACACACACACTCCCACTCACACTACACATAAAGATATATACAGTCTTTTGAAAAGTTCTGTCCTCTTCCCTTCCAATCAACTCCTCTGGTCCTCTGTCCTTATCACGTCACATGAGTGGCCAGCTATGAGCGTAGATGTAGATACTTCAGTATCTCATAACACGTCAGTGTTAACATAACAATCAGTTGATATCGGAATCATCATCACTGCCACATGGAAACCACACAGGTATACATGTAGGTCGAACTGTTGACCACTGACTTATATGAGTCAACTGTATCACCGGGAAACAAGGCTGGGTTATACCGCCACTGAATATCACATGTAGATGACCCTGTCATGGTCAAAACTGTTACTGTGTTGGCTGGTCCATCTCACCCAGTTCCCTTGATAATCCACGGTAGAAAGCTGGTAAATACAGAAAATAGGACATAGTTTGTAGAAATCCGTAATATTCCAGGTACTTTAAAAGTCTCTTCGCGTATACAAGAGCTAGATATTTATTTCACTTACGCGCTTCCATACATTTACACTCCTAACAAACTGGGGTTTCTAGATATACAATTATATATAAATTCATGATAATTCAATAACATTACTTAAATATTACTATAATTACTGAATAATATAGCATACTTATGCGAATTACCAGTTAGGTAAACATGCGGGTCCACAGCGTACAATAAATAATTACAGTCTATCACCTATGGGCCTCCATACCTATAGAAAACGCATACGCTTACTTTACACTAAATACATGACAATAACTGGCCCGTATACAACTAATACATGACTGATATACAAATGTCTTGCTTATACAGCTTATTGATACTATAGTTACCATTATAACATATAGATAAAACAATAACTAGTTATAGAAATTCAAACATACACGTAAACAACTCAGTCACGCACGAGTGGACCGCATCAACTATAAATGCTTGACCGGTCTCCTACAGGTAAATACTATAATCCAATCGGATAAATACATGGGCAATATAAACCAAAAAGGGGCAAACACTTACCACAGTCAGCTTTCTGTGCTTTCACTCATATGAGACAAATATAACAATGTCTCCAATACCTCGAACGATCCTCCGTCCAGAGCGTGCCTTACCGATCGTCCGTCATCTCGTATCTCTCGCGCTTTATCGAAAATACTTACCTGACAGAGAGGTCCGACTTATAGGTAGCGCACCACTAAATACAAACCCTACATACATACCACATAGAAACACCACAAAAATACTTACCATGTTTACTAATCTAGTTATGCGAGCGTGACAGTGTTTATCTATAACCTGGTCTGTTATGAATTGGACAATTTCGTTGCTCACAAGCAGCATCACGTGACTACCAGAATCGGTCAGCAGCTGACCGGATAAAGTGTGAACGTAATTCCGTCTTCCTAAGCAATTGCCACTATTGAAATGTTGTATAAAATTGTTCAATCCTGTGGATTTCTGTATCATTTTGTCAATGGTCTTGAAACGCTAGCTACATACAAAATAAAAAAAAATATTTATATTTCTTAATACAAAGTTATATCTCTGCCATTCTTATTATACATTTTTCTATGCTCTTTTGTGTAAACAAACTCAACCCAATCGGATTTTAATACGGTATCCTTTATGTATAACTAAGACTAAGGCAGCTCTTATGCTTTGCAATACTATGTAAAAATTGCCCCATCCGTTGTTTGATATGCTATCGCGAGCATTGAATATATATTCGCCCTCGCTTTGGATCTAGGTCAAAATTCAGCTATATTATCCTCCGTCCACATTCTTAAGGACTGCGACACCGATCGCAGGAATTAGTAAATTCATATACGTATGATAAAAACGATTTTTTCCTAAGCAACTACAATGTGTTTACAACACTGTTTCAATTTTATTGGAATTAGTACAACTAATTCACCACAATAACAAGTGTTTCACCTGAACATCATGATCAGCCTATCATCATCAACGTATCATCGAATGCTGTAATAACATAACCATCAAAAATAAAGTATTTGTACGGCTAATACAATTAACGATGAAGCGGACGATATAGGTGCCGATTTACATCGCATAGCGCGGTTCAACAGGATTACGGAACAAAGCATTGCAATTAGTTATTGAGTTTTCATTATTTTGAGCTCATGGCAGCATCACGTAATAGCATTATCAAAATCGCATGTCTTGGATTTGAATATAGTCTGATCAAAACGTCAATGTAGACACCTTCTCGTTTGGTATAACCTTCTTACGTGTCTGAATTTAAACCAAAATTCCATTGATGTCGTCATCACTGTATTGAATGTTATAAACAAACAAATGCTATTGCCCCAAGAGAGATAACTCCTCTGAACATAGGGACATGCGACAAGCTATATCATAATGAGTAGTGAAGTCTGCGCCATGAGCTACGGTGTTTGTTGTTAAAATACTCGTGGTAACTGCTATCATATCATAAGGAACACGCATCGTTAGAAATATCAAACACCGTCCCTAAATGTTGCAACCAGTGCAATTGTCAATAACTGTACATATTTAACCCAATTATATACATAACGGATATGTACGGACGCCTTCGTGACGATAGGGATACAGTTACAATAATTAAATAATATTTATGATATTATACATGTATCATTTAATTCTACCTCATACAGTTTGTTTGATATTTGTATAGGTTCTTACATTAAATATGTTAACATGTTTTTTTTTTAAATACTTTCAATTAATTATCTAAGGTATAAGACATAATATATCCGCTTTGTATCGATATCTGTCAGACGTTTTAAACAAGCTGTAAAGTAACTTTCATTTATAGATGACAGCTCGTTGTACTTACATAGTGTACGGATATTCTCTCATGTGTAAGATAAAGTATAGATCATATGATGTGAAGGCCTTTAGAACTACATCTTTTCAATGTATTAAATAAAGTTGTGCTATTTCTGTTTTAGTGTTTGTAACAATCTGAATAACAATGTCTTAATTTAGATATTTTCATTTACCGTATTGAGGGCGTTAATTTGGCGATTTGGCGGGTCCATATGAAGATCGGCAAAACATTCAACCTGTCAAATTTTAACACCGCAAATTAAAAAGGTTCGATACTTTCAATTTCGCCAATAGTTTCTGTTTCGATCGCAATTTGTGAAAACAAAACCATCTACCCATACTGTTCAATAAACTGATGTTAACACTTTACCTGTAGTCTCATTGTTTAACTTACCCGACATATACGCATCATCCAATAAATGACCATAGCGATATCATACGGTTGATTAAATTATCTCTGTATGTTGCTTGTACCCACACTCATATAAACACTAATTTGACATATTAAATCTACATGTATATGTTCATCTGACATTTTTTTGGTAATAGTTTCCGGTTTCGAGATAGAGGATCGAAAATACACAACACACTTAATCAACATGGATATGATGTATGGACATTATTATCTATATAATCGGTAGGAAATCGCAAAATTTTAACCCGCCAACATTTAACTTTCAGTTTTCATGACCAAATCGTCAAAGTTAATGACCGCTAAAATTCCCAGCTATACGGTATTAGTTCTGCTCTAACTATGAAACAATCTGTTGAGAATTGCAATGAAAGAAAAAAATGCAATTCCATAGATAATTGAAACAGAATAAAGATATTAA
>NW_022979910.1:22500-25206 GCF_902652985.1 Pecten maximus | reverse complement strand
TTATAGTGCACAACCAATGTACTTGACGTAGATTAATTGTTTATAAATTATATTATATCGTTTATTTTAGCGTCAATACGTTTCTGTTTTGACTCTTTTTTTTCGTATAAAATATGAATGGAATATGGCAGAGAATTAACTGACATATAACGATGAAAAAAATGAATGTTTGGAATATCTTAAGGGATTTTATGTATAACTGATTTATCTCCTTACTAAGAACAATCTCAATTGATAATCTTATTTGATTTGGACTCAATCAGAATTAAACAATTGTATGTTTTATTTAGATTATTATATGGTACCAATTTATATGCGGTAGGGAGATGGTCAACACATGAGTAGAAGACTACTGATATTTACCAAATGGACATTATAGTCTGAAACTCTGTTGTTGATCAGGCACTTGTCTCTCTCCTGTGTAGTAAACGAGTTCTCTTACATATTTAACAATGATTTAAAAGTTATCATAAAGAAAAAGAAAATACATAAGATTATCATTATATATTATTAGCAAGAACTCTTTCTATATATATATATACTACTATTTCCATTCTTGACTAATAACCAGATACTAATGATTTGAAATAAATGTAATATGTTATGGAGAGAACTTTATAGGCTTAGCTTGATGTTCAATCCATTTTATTCCCAATAAAATATGTTGAAATGAAATTGCTTTTAGAATAAATAGTGATAGACAGGTTTGTAAAGTTACAGAATTTACTCTTGATTTCACAGCAGTGAAACGACTGTTATATTTTCCTTGAAATAATACGTTATTCAAAGAAGTAAACTCTACTTCAAACTCTTTAATAACTCAAGAAATGTGTGTATGATAAGAGAGTTACCGACTTTAAAGAAACAATGACTTTCCCTTATGAGGTATATTTGCAGCTAAAGCATGATCATCCGTAGTTAAACAATGGTTGTGATATGGTATAAATGTTCATGAAATTGTACAATCATTACTAAAACAAGCTGTGATTGTTCATTACTGCTTGACTGTTCATAATTGTAAATCTATTTGATGAAATTGTATATCTACTTATTTATTCATGAAATTGTACATCTACTAAGATATGCATGGATACCAAAGATCATTCGTAAAGGTTTTGATTTGAATAAATATAAATTACTCTTTATGTTACGTACATTTTTTCGTGAAAATTAAAAGGCGACAAGATGGAGAGAAAAAAAACATCAGGGCCATTCAATATGAGTTCTTGATATATATTAATCAAAATTCTGTTGAATCTGGCTCCAATGTTTTTTGATAAGCGTCCCAGAGGAATTTCCACAGGACCACGAAGAATCCAAGACCAATGTCACGATCTCCTCTGAAAGTCTAAGAACCTCCTGAAAACCCGAAAGCCCTCCACAGAACTTAGACAGAAATTCTCAGGTAATACATCCCATCGATGTCAATGATCTAAACAGACAAATATGTGCCATTGATTAATACACAGAAAAAGATTTGTAAGCGATTAGTTTGAAAAGATGTGTTAGTAAGACAACGTGTCAGTGATTGTAAAACACTGACAGAAATTGGTGAATGACAGATAGACCGTGATAATTTTACCATAATGGTTCCATGGTTAATCATCATCATCATCATCATCATCATCGTCATCATCGTACTCTTTATTCTTATCATCACGTGAAGAATATACATTTATCTATTCCACCTTTTCCCCCAGATACACATGTTTAATGATCATCGTTTTCCCTCTCATGGTACTACCACTATCATCATATTGTACATTATATAACATCATTCATCCATCCTTTCCTCCGCACACATGCACAGACTCAAGCATTATGATTATCACTATCATGATACCATAATAATGGATCATTATAATTTTCGTCACCATCGACATCCTCCTCAAGGGAATAACTTCAAGTAAAAGATGTTTCAGTAATAAATACACAAAGAAAGGTATGGTAGTGACCAATGCGGAAAAGAGTTGTCAGTGATTGATACATCAAGACTTGAAGGTGATTGATATTTATTTTGATATCAATTACATTTTTGGATAATCTTTATATGAAAGACAGGCTAATGAAACGCTACACACATTTTTATCCTTTCTTCAACACCGATACATATACTCATCGTTACTAATATAATGACATCAATCATTAATATTACATCATTATCATACATACTCATCATCAGGTTATTTTTCACATTGTTTTATTTTGAATCATTTTTATTTGAAACAAACACAAAATGAAATGATACAAATATTTATTCTTGCATCATTCCACAGAGACGCAAATACCAAATCATCATGAACGCCACTATCAAGATATCAATATCATAATGGATAGTAATCATCATCATCATCATCATCATCATCATCATCGTCGTCGTCGTCGTCGTCGTCGTCGGCCTCTTTATTTTAATCATCACTTTAAGGATATACATTTATCTATTCCACCTTTTTCCACAGATACACACTTTCAATGATCATCGTTTTAACTCTCGTACCATCATTATCATAGTGTTCATTTTATAACATCATTCATCCATCCTGTCTTTCGCACACATGCACATACTCACGCATTATGATTACCACTATCATGATACCATAATAATGGATTATTATAATCATCATCATCATCGTCGTCGTCGTCGTCATCATCATCATCGTCGTCTCGTCGACATCCTGCTCAAGTGAATAATTTAAAGTGAAAGAT
>NW_022979910.1:0-17500 GCF_902652985.1 Pecten maximus | reverse complement strand
TGAACGCCACTATCAAGATATCAATATCATAATGGATAGTAATCATCATCATCATCATCATCATCATCATCGTCGTCGTCGTCGTCGTCGTCGTCGGCCTCTTTATTTTAATCATCACGTTAAGGATATACATTTATCTATTCCACCTTTTTCCAAAGATACACACTTTCAATGATCATCGTTTTAACTCTCGTACCATCATTATCATAGTGTTCATTTTATAACATCATTCATCCATCCTGTCCTTCGCACTCATGCACATACTCACGCATTATGATTACCACTATCATGATACCATAATAACGGATCATTATAATTTTCGTCATCATCATCATCATCATCAGCATCATCATCGTCATCGTCGTCATCGTCGTCGTCATCTTCATCGACGTCGTCGTCGTCGACATCCTGCTCAAGTGAATAATTTAAAGTGAAAGATGTTTCAGTAATAAATACACAAATAAAGATATGGTAGTGACCAATGCGGAAAAGAGTTGTCAGTGATTATTTTACAGCAGAAGAAATGTCGATGATTAATGCCTAGACAAAAGACGTCAATGATTAATACAATGAAAACGACGTGTCAGTGATTAATATACAAAAATGTATCAATGAATAAAACATTGACAGAAATTTGACAATGATTGATAAACAGACATAGATATGTCAGTGATTAATACACAGACAAAGATGTAGGATTGATAAAAACACTGACAGACATTTGTCAATGATAGAGAGACAGAAATAGATTTGACATGTTATTATATACAAACACGTTGACAGTGATAACTACACAGACAATGATGTATCCATGATAATTTCACGAAATTTCAGTGATTAGTACACAAAGTCTTGAAGGTGATTAATATTTATTTTGATATCAATTTCATTTTTGGATAATCTTTATATGAAAGACATACTAATGAAACGTTACACACATTTTTATCCTTTCTTCAACACCGATACATATACTCAATCATCATCGTTACCACTATATTGACATCAATCATTAACATTACATCATTATCATACATACTCATCATCAGGACTGTTATTTTTCACATTGTTTTATTTTGAATCATTTCTATTTTAAACAAACACAAAATGAAATGATACAAACATTTATTCTTCCAGCCTTTCTTCCACAGAGACGCAGATACCCATCATCCTGATTGCCACTATCATGATATCAATATCATAATGGATAATAATAATAATAATAATAATCATCGAAATCTCGATCATCCTCCTCCTCCTCATCATCCTCATTCCTCCTCCTCCTCCTCCTCGTCGTCGTCCTCGTGATCATCGTCGTCGTCGTGATGATCATCGTCGTCGTCGTCGATATCCTCATCAAGTGAATAATTTCAAGTAAATGATGTGACAGTAATAAATACACAAAGAAAGATTTGGTAGTGACCAATGCGGAAAAAAATTGTCAGTGATTATTTTGCAGCAGAAGAAATATCGATGATTATTGCCTAGACAAAAGACGTCAATGATTAATACAATGAAAACGACGTGTCAGTGATTAATGCACAAAAATGTATCAATGAATAAAACATTGACAGAAATTTGACAATGATTGATAAACAGACATAGATATGTCAGTGATTAATACACAAAGATGTAGGATTGATAAAAACACTGACAGACATTTGTCAATGATAGAGAGACAGAAATAGATTAGACATGTTATTATATACAAACACGTTGACAGTGATAACTACACAGATAATGATGTATCCATGATAATTTCACGAAATTTCAGTGATTAGTACACAAAGTCTTGAAGGTGATTAATATTTATTTTGATATCAATTTCATTTTTGGACAATCTTTATACGAAAGACATACTAATGAAACGTTACACACATTTTTATCCTTTCTTCAACACCGATACATATACTCAATCATCATCGTTACCACTATCATGACATCAATCATTAACATTACATCATTATCATACATACTCATCATCAGGACTGTTATTTTTCACATTGTTTTATTTTGAATCATTTCTATTTTAAACAAACGCAAAATGAAATGATACAAACATTTATTCTTCCAATCTTTCTTC
This sequence comes from Pecten maximus, assembly GCF_902652985.1. Lineage (NCBI taxonomy): Eukaryota > Metazoa > Mollusca > Bivalvia > Pectinida > Pectinidae > Pecten > Pecten maximus. Next base: position 15,420 of record NW_022979910.1, on the reverse strand, counting down.
CACAGAGACGCAGATACCTAACCATCAAGATTGCCACTATCATGAAATCAATATCATAATGGATAATAATAATAATCATCGAAATCTCGATCATGATCATCATCATGATCACCATCATCATCATCATCATCATCATCATCGTGTCAGTTATTAGTATACAAAAATGTATCAATGAATAAAACATTGACAGAAATTTGACAATGATAGAGAGACAGAAATAGATTAGACATGTTATTATATACAAACACGTTGACAGTGATAACTACACAGATAATGATGTATCCATGATAATTTCACGAAATTTCAGTGATTAGTACACAAAGTCTTGAAGGTGATTAATATTTATTTTGATATCAATTTCATTTTTGGACAATCTTTATACGAAAGAGATATTAATGAAACGTTACACACATTTTTATCCTTTCTTCAACACCGATACATATACTCAATCATCATCGTTACCACTATATTGACATCAATCATTAACATTACATCATTATCATACATACTCATCATCAGGACTGTTATTTTTCACATTGTTTTATTTTGAATCATTTCTATTTTAAACAAACGCAAAATGAAATGATACAAACATTAATTCTCCCAACATCTCTTCCACAGAGACGCAGATACCTAACCATCAAGATTGCCACTATCATGAAATCAATATCATAATGGATAATAATAATAATCATCGAAATCTCGATCATGATCATCATCATGATCACCATCATCATCATCATCATCATCATCATCATCATCATCATCATCATCGTCGTCGTCGTCGTCGGCCTCTTTATTTTAATCATCACGTTAAGGATATACATTTATCTATTCCACCTTTTTCCACAGATACACACTTTCAATGATCATCGTTTTAACTTTCCTACCATCATTATCAATCATAGTGTTCATTTTATAACATCAATCATTCATCCATCCTGTCTTTCGCACGCATGCACATACTCACGCATTATGATTACCACTATCATGATACCATAATAATAGATCATTATAATTTTCGTCATCATCATCATCATCATCATCATCATCATCATCATCCTCCTCCTCCTCGTCGTCGTCCTCGTGATCATCGTCGTCGTCGTGATGATCATCGTCGTCGTCGTCGATATCCTCATCAAGTGAATAATTTCAAGTAAATGATGTGACAGTAATAAATACACAAAGAAAGATTTGGTAGTGACCAATGCGGAAAAAAATTGTCAGTGATTATTTTGCAGCAGAAGAAATATCGATGATTATTGCCTAGACAAAAGACGTCAATGATTAATACAATGAAAACGACGTGTCAGTGATTAATACACAAAAATGTATCAATGAATAAATCATTGACAGAAATTTGACAATGATAGATAAACAGACATAGATATGTCAGTGATTAATACACAAAGATGTAGGATTGATAAAAACACTGACGGACATTTGTAAATGATAGAGAGACAGAAATATATTTGACATGTTATTATATACAGACAAACACGTTGACAGTGATAATTACACAGACAATGATTTTTTCCATGATCATTTCACGAAATTTCAGTGATTAATACGCAAAGACTTGAAGGTGATTAATATTTACTTTGATATCAATTACATTTGTGGATAAACTTTATATGATAAAAATACTAATGAAACGTTACACACATTTTTGTCCCATTCTTCAACACCGATTCATATACTCAATTATCATCGTTACAATTATCATGACATCAAACATTAAGATAACATCATTATCATACATACTCATCATTATGACTGTTATTTTTCAATTATTTAATGTCAAAGATGTTTCAGTGATAAATTTACAAAGATTTATTTTACACCTAAAGAAATGTCGATGCTTAATACTAGGACAAATTGATGACAATACTAAATACAATGAGATAGGTCATTATTTGATACACAGACGTTGTGGTCGTCATAGTTATAATCATCAACATCATCATCGTCAACATCAAGAGTAAGACAAAGTGATCAATATACAATCAACAATGTGTCAGTGATGGATACATAGACAAAGATGGATCAGTGATGAATACATAGACAAAGATGGGTCAGTAATGAATACATAGACAAAGAAGGGTCAGTGATGAATACACTGACAAAGAAGGGTCAGTGATGAATACACAGACAAAGATGTGTCATTGATGAATACACGAGCAAAAAATGATTGGTCAGCGATGAAAAGAAAGACGAAGATGAGTTCATGACGAATAAACACACAAAGATTGGTCAATAATGATTACAGAGACAAAGATGTGTGAATTAAGAAAACGGACAAAGATGAGTCAATGATGAATACACAAACCAAGATGTGTCTATGATATATGCACGAAAAAAGATGAGTCAGTGATGAATACACAGACAAAGATGGGCAGTGTCAAATACACAAGGATGGGTTCATGATGAATATAGAGACAATATACTCAGGGTCAAATCATAGACAAAGATGGGTCAATGATGAATGCACAAAAAAAGGTCAGAAATGAATACACAAAGAATGGGTCCGTTATAAATATAGAGACAAGAGACAAGTGTCAAAGATTTAATAGTGTCTGATACTCAGCCAAAGCTATGTCAGTGATGATTACATAGACAAATATGGGTCAGCCATTAATTCACAAACAAAGATGGGTCACTGATGAAAGTCAAAGATGGGTCAGTGGTAAATAAACAGTCAAAGATGAGTCAGTGATAATTATACAGACGAAGATGGGTCAGCGATGAATTCACAGACAAAGATGGGTCAGTCGCTAATGCACAGACCAAAATGTTTCAATAAAGATTACATAGACAAAGATGGGTCAGTGATAAATACGTAGAAAATGATTTTGAGTGATGAATAGAAAGACAAGTTTGTGGTTGTAATGAATTCACACGCAATAATGAGTAAAACCGTTATATTTCGGTCATCCGGTGTCCGTCATTAATATAAAGTTGGTGTCTGTCATTATTCAGACTTAGACAGTTTCGCTCATGAATACGAGCAAAATCTTATTTCGGTCAATAATACACAGGCAAAGATGATTTCTATCATTAATACTAAAAAGCATATGCTATCAGTAATAAGCACGCTGACAGTTGTTTTCATTGATTTATACACAAACAACGATGATAGCAGACAAAGACCATGATGACATCAGTCATTAGTACACACTCGGAGATGGTATATGTATCAGTCATTTATACGCACTCAGAAATGGTATCAGTCATTAGTACACACTCAGAGATGGCATAAGTCATTAGTACACACTCAGAGATGGTATCAGTCATTAGTACACACTCAGATAAGGTATCAGTCATTAATACACACTCAAAGATGGTATCAGTCATTGATACACACTCAGATATGGTATCAGTCATTGATACACACTCAAAGATGGTATCAGTCATTGATACACACCCAGAGAAGGTATCAGTCATTGATACACACCCAGAGAAGGTATCAGTCATTAATACACACTCAGAGATGGCATAAGTCATTAGTACACACTCAGAGATGGTATCAGTCATTAGTACACACTCAGAGATGGAATAAGTCATTAGTACACACTAAGAGATGGTATCAGTCATTAGTACACACTCAGATAAGGTATCAGTCATTAATACACACTCAAAGATGGTATCAGTCATTGATACACACTCAGATATGGTATCAGTCATTGATACACACCCAGAGAAGGTATCAGTCATTGATACACACTCAGAGATGATATCAGTCATTGATACACACTCAGAGATGGTATCAGTCATTGATACACACCCAGAGAAGGTATCAGTCATTAATACACACTCAGAGATGGTATCAGTCATTAATACACACTCAGAGATGGTATAAAACATTAATACACACTCAGATATGGTATCAGTCGTTGATACACACCCAGAGAAGGTATCAGTCATTAAAACACACTCAGAGATGGCATCAGTCAATAATTCACACTCAGAGATGGTATAAAACATTAATACACACTCAGAGATGTTATCAGTCATTAGTACACAGACACATTAAAACGCAGTAAGTAGATACGCATACACGTAGACACTGACAAATAAGTTTCAGTCATTAAGACAGACAATGATAGTATCTGTATCATTCAGACATGGTATAGGTCATTAATAAACAGACATGTTTTCGGTCATTTATAGAAACACAATGACATTGTCGGTCATTTAGTTTTTAGATAAAGATGGCATCAGTCATAAATCTACATTTAAGAGAGTATCAGTAATTAACAGAAAAAAATGGTTTCGGTCAATAACACACTAAAACACAAAGTGAGATTCACTCATTAATTAACATTAATAAACAGACAACGATTGTATCAGTAATTCCTACTTAGTAGAAAACTGCATCGGTCATTAATGCAAAGACAAATATGGTTTCGGCCATTAATACACAGCCGAAGTTTGTACTCGTATTAATACAGCAAAAAAAGGTATCGGTTAGTAATACAAAGGATTATATCAGTGATTGATACACAGCCAAAGATGGTATCAGTACACAGTATACAAAGATTGTTTCAATGAGTAATACCCAAACAAAGATGGCAAGTAAGAGTTCAGGAACTAATAAAGACAAAGATGGCACCAGTAAATCAAACGATAATGTTGACCATTGATACCCCGTCTAAGATGGTATTAGTCATTAGTCACAGCAAAATATGTTGTCGGTCATTAGAACACATACAAAGATGGTATCAGTAATTCATACACAGCCAATGATGGTATAAATCATTTATACGGATGTGGATGGGTTTTCGGTTATTGATGCATAGACAAGGATTGTTTTAGACATTGATTCTGAAAGATGATACCAAATGTTTATACCCAGACAATGATCGCATTGCTAATGAATGTCGGTCATTTATACACAAAGGTGGTGTAGGTCATCAATACACATACAAATACTGCTAATAAATAAACGGAAAAAAGATGATGTCTGTTAGACAATGACTATTCTAGTGTTAGTAGTTAAACAGAGAAGTTGTAAGGCATTAATACGCAAAGATTGTGTGGTCATTTATATACATTCGAAGATTGCATCAGTTCTTAATACGCATACGATGACAAATTCGCTCATCAATGCACAACCAAAAGTAATTCCGGTAATTAATATAGAAAGAAGACAGTATCAGTTTGTAATACTCAAACTAAATGCTATCAGTAATCAATGCAATACACAGACAAAAATGGTAGCAATATCAGTAATAAATTCACAGAGAAAGATGGTAGCAGTTACTAATATACAAAGATCCAGATGAATAATATATATTCAAAGATAACATGAATAATAAATACACAGCCAAAGACAAATAAAATGTTGCTCATTGTCACAACAACTGTATCAGTTTTTAATTCAGATAGTCAAATTGGGGTCAGTAGTAGTGTCAAATGGTGTTTAGTGATTATTACACAAGGATGATCAAAGATGATCTAAGCTATCATAACGAAAATAAACGAATTTTGGCAGTTTTCGTTACACTTACAAAGTTGGCATAAGTGATTATCAAAAACAATATGTACAAAGTTGGTGCTTGTAATTATCAAACAATAACTTGTGAGTAATAATAACACAAACAAAGTTGGTGATAAAATTAACATACCTAATTTGTAAGGAATTACTCCTAAAAAAATGTCGGTTATTATTACACAAAGATGGTGTCAATAATAACAACACAAAGAAGGTGACATTCATTTTTACACAAAGAAGGTGGTATTCATTTTTACACAAAGAAGGTGGTATTCATTTTTACACAAAGAAGGTGGTATTCATTTTTACACAAAGAAGGTGACATTCATTTTTACACAAAGAAGGTGGCATTCATTTTTACACAAAGAAGGTGGCATTCATTTTTACACAAAGAAGGTGGCATTCATTTTTACACAAAGAAGGTGGCGTTCATTTTTGCACAAAGAAGGTGTCAGTCATTTTTACAAAAAGAAGTCAGTAGTGTTTAGCATAATGAGGGTTTCGGTAATTGGTACAAAATCATCGATGATGTTGGCCATTTATACACAAATGATCGTATCCGTCATTAGCATATAGCCAGATATGATGTCAGAAATTAACATACAAAAATCGTGTCGGACATTAACATAAAGACGAATTTATTGACGGTCACTGATACACGGACAAATATGTCACTATTTATGAAATATTGAAGAAAAAAAACAAAAACTATATCAGTAATAAATACAAACAAAAAATATGTGCATGTCGTTGAAAAAAAAATCTGACAGTAATCAGTGCATACAGAACGGTTGCAGCAAACAAACATGATGTACGTCATTATGTAGAAAGGTGTCACAGGCAAAACATGGCATCAGTTTTCAATAATCAATGATAATGTCAATAATTACAAGAGGTTAAGTGTCACGTTGCTTTTGCATAAGACAAATTATAACACAAACCTTATCCAAATAGAACAAGAAAATTTTAAAATATTATTTTAATGTGCTATTTCTATTGTTTATGAATGTCGTATCTTTTGTTAAATTTCTTTAGGTATACAACGCACATTTTACAAGGTGAGAAGGAGTATGTTAAGGAGCAAATGAGAGTTGACAATGTGACGTGATGGTGTATAGTATGTAATATTAAAACATTTATCAATAACCTCAAATAAAAAAAAAAGATTTTTTTTCAAAAAACAATCTGCATTATTGCACATGCTGTTTAAGTGCTAGTAATAAAAAAAGTAAAATATATATTTTTAGATTTTATATGGCTATTTTTAAGATAGAATAAACACGAAACAAATACTCCTAGTAGAGTAATTCACCGTCTTCAGAATATACATATCACATAGTAACACAGTTTTTTCCAATCATGAAATTACTTTTCTTTTACGTTACATGTTTAATTAGCACCTTTAATTATGCTTGTAATTAAAGAGACATTTGGTTGAAATTCAGATTTGAATTTATTATCATGCAAGAAGTTCATCCTGCATAAAATCCTTGTTTGATTATCGCTATATACACTTTCAAAATATCGACGGTTAAACTGATCTTTTTCTTGGCTTCAAACCAATAACGAAACGTTTCCGTATCAATGTAGTATTATATTCCATGACTAACAAACAACGAAACGAGATGAACACATACATATTAGTTAATAGAAATGAATTTATAAACTTATGTTCAATTCTAATAGCTTTGTAAATGTTACGTCTTTAGATTAAAGACGTACCAACAAGGGGTCAAGGGTCACGTACAGGTGTAGTTGTTGGAAACATTTATTATAAATGTTATACTACGAGCCTTATCGAAAAAAGTAAACTACTAACGAATGAGATGTTAATTGTTTCCACTGTGAATGGAAATCATAGACTCTATATCTACGACACACCGAGTCCGTGGAGAAGGGGACGTAATTTAAAACGAAGGAGTATGTAAGGGAGCAAATGAGAATTGATATGTGACCTAAACATACATCATTTGCGTCATGGATTCATTCAATGTTTATCAGTAACCTCAAATTCTCTCGGCAGATAAATAGCGCTAACAATTAACGAACTGCATTTTTACCCGATGTTAAGGTGATAAATAATAAAGAGGAGTAAAAGATAGATTTTTACATCATATGGTTATTGATCTTACATACTCTTTAAGGGATATTCTATTCCAGTTTTTAAATAAAATAACAGTTCTATATATACTCAACAATAACATTAGACAAATGCTACTCGTAAAGTAACTCATGGATTTAGAGAGACGCAAGATTTCTGATATATGTTGTACTTCAACTTGAGTAAACAAACCAAAAATACGATCTGCATTTATCTTTATTCTGAAGATATCTAATTTCTATAACATTAATTATAACATGAAACATTTGCTATTTTCAGTCAAGAGTCAAGAAAAATCAATGCAAGAATGTATCTTTGCACTTAGTTTTATTATTTGAGAAAACATATATAGATTCTTTAAATTTCCACGCACATTTAATCACTTGTCCTTTGTGTCGCATGTTTAAGGCAATACATTAGCACATATACAGACTTTTATTACACTGTTCACACAGTACCACGTTTGAGAATAGTTTGTCATTATTTTGCATTTTTATTTACCTTTTTACCTTTGTGTTTAGAGACATTTGGTTGAAATTCCACATTGCATTTATTAATATATATGAAATTCATCTTGCATAAAATCCGTGCTTGATTATATTTATATAATTTAATTTTGCTTCTAACAAGCATTTTCATTGGCTCAAAAATTTATGTTTTCATCTCATAACATAAATAATGACTGTGATTTCAGCGGAGTAATCGTTGTTCACGGGATTTTGTATTTATCGATGATTTTTTTTAAATATCTGGAGCAAAATAAACATGTTAAACTTAATGAATGTTTCTTATCGTTGTTAATTAAATTATAAGGGTGAACTGTAATATTTTTTACGTTATTGAGCAATAACACAAAAACCTGGGGTGTACTCTTTTCTTAAACCGTTCGCGTTCAGTTTTTTTGTGTTATTGCTCAATAACGTAAAAAAATATATTACAGTTAACCCTTAAGTACACTTTCAAAATGCCAAACCTTAAGCCCATCTTTCCTCTTGGCCCCAAATCAATAACGAAAAGTATCCATATAATATGTAGCATTATATTCAATTACTAACAAATAACGAAACGAGATGAACATAGACATATACGTTAATACAAATGAATCATTAAACTTATATTCAATTCTCATATTTTTGTATATACATGTACGTGACGTCCTTAAATTAAAGACGTACTAAAGAACAAGGGGTCAAGAGTTACGTACATGCATAAGACATGTTATACAACGAGCCCTATCCAAATAGGCAAACTACTAAATACTGAAATATTATGTCAAGGTATTATTCATTTATATTTTGTATGAGAATCATATCTTACGCCCGGATATTATATCTAATACACACCGAATCCTTGGAAAAGGTGACGTGACTTAAAACGAAGAAGCGCTATGATAGGGAGCAAATGAGAGTTTATATGAATCGCTACACATATTACGTATGTTTAAGTCACATTGAAACGTTTACTAGCATCTTTGAATACTATTGAGAGGCAAATCTTTCTTGCTATTAACAAACTGTATTTGTGGACTAGGTGTTGAGTTGGTAATATAAATTTAGGCTTTTTTGTTTTTCTTCTTACAGGTTATTTCAGAGATATTTCTATTCCAGTTTAGAAAACATAATTCCTATCAATATTCAACGATAAATATGAATACATCTTGCATCAATTTATTTATACATTTGTTTGCTATTTTCAGTCAATGCATATCAGTACATGCATATATCTTTGTAATCATAAACGATATCTCACAAATTATACTACATAATGTTGTAGGTCTTGCGGTAAATTGTCATGCACAATGAAATAACTTGTCTGTTGCGTCACATGTTTCGGGAAATAAATAATCGAACTATCACATATACCGGTTTTCTGTTGTAATTTGTTTTCCTTTTAACTTTGCTTGTGTTTAAAGATACATTTGGTTAAGATTCCGCATTTCATTGATTACTATATGGGAAAATCATTTCGCATAAAATCCTTGTTTGATTATATTTATTGTACACTTTCAAAATACCAACCGAACGAAAAGTATCTGTATACATGTATTATTTTATCCCGTTATTAATTAACAACGAAACGAGATGAACATTAACATATTGGTTATTATAAAATAATAATATTAAGTAAAATAATCTTTCGTCCTACTCTCATATTTCATGAATAAATATTTCCAGAGTCATTTATGCAAAATGTAACTTTCTACTTAAGCATTTCTACATAATACGTTGGCTTGATGGACACGCTTTCTTAAATTATACAATTCTTTCGTATTACCAGACAACAGAAATATAACTAATTTAAAGACGGAGTTATTTATCCGATAATAGGACTTAATAAATCAGAGCTCACTGCACAAGGGGAAATTAAAAATGAAGTGATATTAATCATCGACGTCAGTAAGACACACAAGGCAGGTTTGAAGATGCATAGGAACGTTCTGTATCTACCTGATTCGATTAGAAGACAATGAGAAGATAAACGTAATCTAACAATGTTTTTGTTTTAAATAATTAGCCGGGAATGGTTTTAAAAGATATGATTGCCACGTTAAGTGATCTTCAACATGCCTGTAGAAAATACATTTCGGCGACAAAAAAAAAAAAAAAAAAACACACAAAAAAAAAACAACAACAAAGAAAATCCTCATATTCTTGTTTCAAATTATCTAACAGAGAATGGTTTACAATAAATATGAAATAACGTATATCTATGACATGTTTGGAAACCAATATGTTCATCATATCTAATTAGCCAAGCTTGTGTTTGACTTTGACAGTATCGTTGTACATATATTCATAACATGCTTTTGATATACAATTCTAGGTAACAATTATTCTACACCAGTATTTAAGTACTTTTAATTTACGAACATTGGGAACCTTCCCGATTCAAAGTGTGCCATAGCATTTGGTGTCGATCATTTAACTCCAAGAATATTTGTATCAAAATTAATAGATTCTTCATAATATCGGTGGCTGTGTAAGAAACTCAATTACTTAACAGCTATAACCCGCCACACTTTTTACTACATATGTGTCGATCAGACCTAGCAATGTGGAAAAAATCTAAAATACGGAAACGCAAATGGAAATAATGTTCCTACATTGTGCTGCTAACTGTTTTTGCGATGTATTAAAACCTCCATTATAGTTTATAGCAAAAACTATTTTCATTTTCATGTTATGTACCACTAAAACAAATGTTCACCCTGTGATATTCTGCCGGACTTGCCACATTAACTGTCAGTGACCACTTTTCTGCATAATTTTTAAATTGTCAAGCATCGACCGTAAACAACTTATACGTTCTGAAAACAAAACTATCTCATCAGCATACATAGGAACAATTCTTATAAGTCAAGGGGCTGTACACCGGCCCGTAAAATTCAGTTTCACAATCATTAACAAAAATGCTGAATAAAATATATAACATGTTATACCACGAGCCATTTCCACATAGGCAAACTAGCAAATAATAAGATGTTATGTCGAGGTGTTACTTGTTGATATTGTTTTGAGACTACCACACGCCGAGTACATGGAGTAGGGGACGTAATTTTAAATGCCGAAGAAGTATGATAGGGAGCAAATGAGATTTGGTAATATAAATCGAGGACGCATATTATGTATGTTTAGGTCACATTGAAACGTGTATTAGCATCCTCAATTACTGTTGACAAATAAATATTTGTTACTATTAACAAACTGCACTTGTGTATCGGCTGAGAAGCTGGTAATATACATGTATGGTTTATTTCACAGATTATTTTGGAGAAATTCTATTTCATTTTTGGAAAGATCTCTTCTACGTATTTCCTTTTGTTTCGAGGAAGACAATGCTTCAGCAATAAAATCCGTACCATCTTCTAATAAATCGTGCAATGTTGATATATCACAAAAGAAAATATAGCCATTCAATTGGTTTTAAATACAATGGGTGTCAGGAAAGAAATTCCTCCATGTTATCAAATATTATGCTCATTCTATATTTAGTAGCATTTAGACCATGAATTGAAGAAATCAATTCTTCAAAATACAACAGATCTCCACTGGCCCATAAACATATGTGCATTAGCCATTTTGTCAGGTTACAGCAATATCTTTATCTCCCTTCTCATAGTGATAAAAATCGGTCTCGATACTAGTATTACTTTATATTGTTGTCTGTGTAAGTTGTGCCTATAAATTTAAATCACACACGTTACCTAGTCACACATAAACAAGGTCTGTTGTTGCTAGGCTGCGAGGCACACTTACATATGCAAAAGGTCATATGACTAATCTCGAAATAACGTAGAGCGGTTCGCGTTTATTCATGTCATTTCGTCTCTGTTGATAAGTAGTGTAGACGAGAGGTCTTTTCTCCAAAATTTGTAACTTCTCTTTCATTATCACTTACATAGATCAATGAGTACAAAATACTCCGAATGGAGGAAGTAAATATCAGCCAATGAAAAACAAGCATTTCAGTAGAGTGTAATATAATATACAGGCTACATGGCAAAATGGGGTATGAAAATTAAAACATCGTCCCATACAAAGTATCTAGAGATGTTGTTTTTTCACCGATTAATACATGATTATGGCTTTATACATAGCCAAAGTATACAGTGTCATATTATGTATATACATCCAAAATATAAAGTTATTGAAGAAAAATGACGCGTCTCCCCAAGTCATGAGTTTACAAAACCCTGATATACACAGGTTGAGTTTCAACATGCTGTATCAAATTAAATTGCTACATTTTCTCGAAAGTTTTTGTTGGATTGATAAAATAAAAACGCAATGAATGTTGTGTATGAATTTCAGGCTGAAGAAATAAGGAATTCTGCCTCTAAAATTCGACTCAAACTTAGGGAGACAGTGTTTCTGTCGCCCTAATTCTGGTGTCTCCCTAAGTCATATATTTTATATGTTTTCTGTCTCCCTAACTCCGGATCACGAGTATATATATTTATATATAATATATATATATATTTTTAACATTTGGCACTTGCTGTTAAGCAGACATATAGGGGACAACTATGTGTTTTCCACAGATGTACGCAGACTTAAAATTTGCCAGTCATTGTTGCATATACATTAATAAGATTTGTCCACTTAAGACGTGGCATGGATTGTTTACGGTCCAGCGAGGAAAAGAATAGTGGAATCTTTCACACTTTTGGGGGCAAGAGAGGGGAATCTCAACAGAGGGGACACATTCATAGATTTCCGAATTCGATCATTAAGGTTTTCTGTCACACTGCTGTTTTATTATTAAAGCGAGTTTGAGGGGAGGTGAGTTTAAAGGCATAGATCATAACCTTGGTTTGGCAATAAATCAAACATGACAATCAAAGTATATGAGAGAAACATTGCTCTCATTAAATATGCATACATAAAAAAGTGATATTGTCTTTGTACCACTACAATAAAGCGGTATCGATGCGGTACCAGGATTGAAATTAGTTCAAACAGTAAACGATATAAAAACATTAAATAAAAATAATTAAAATTTCCACATTATCAGTACATGGCTCTTAGTAGACATCAAATGATATTTATTAGCACTTAGATATACGTCACCACAGCAATTTCATTCAATTTAGGTTGATTACATTTTTATGTTAACGTTCAAGTTGCATTGTATCCCTGTACTTGTATGTCATACTTTGATGAATCGACGGATTTAACAAAAGATACACAAGATATTGAACATTTCAATACAGACTTAGATACAATAGAGGCAATAAAAATGAAGTCAACTGCATCATACAGCTATTTCGTCTTCCTAAGACTCCCTAGTGACGCTGAGAGCCTAACCCGAAGTTGAAAAACCAGAGTTATATGGAACTATGATGTTCAATTAAATTGGATGTGATTTTTAGAAATTAATCCGATAAACAATTTTTGTTTCCTTTATAATTGAAATATCGTGTAGGATGTATTCAATAGTCAATTTGTATTTTACGTTGAATGTGGTCATCTTAATTTTATCTTTACCTTCGAAGTTGAAGATCACGATAGTCAAATGACCGATCATAGAAGAGAAACGAAGAGAAAACGTAGGTAAAACGTATTAAAACAATTCACAGAACCATGATATGTCTACGCTTCTTTTAAGGTGTTTTTTATTTGGATTAAATCTAGTTGGTTACGTTCCTTATGTGATATCGCTTCGCTTTTATTATGTGTGTATTAAACAAGTATATCTTGTCACTTTTCCATGGAAATTAAAGTGACAGCGATATTTCATTTTCTTGCTTATGTAATGACATATCTACCTGTTATCCATACATTATACATGAAAAGTAATCACCCTTCATCACCTGATATTATCTATAGGGTAAATAAGATGTCGCAATGACCAGTCATTTTTGGTGTAATTAACATTATGTTTTCGGCATGCAAGGCGGGGTCTATAGAGTATACCACAAGTTGCAGGTCTTGCCTATCTTGTTAAAAGTCACAAATAGAGGTATTTTTCGGCATATGGATGTAGTCTAGTTCTAGATGACGGAAGGGGTAAATGTTAAATGTTACGCGGCTTATCTTCGATATTGTAAGTAATATGACAAACAGCTATGTACAAGTTATAATATAAATCCTCATTATAACCACTCCCTCCTTAGTCGCCCTATTTGACTGATTTACAGTCATAAGGTCTACGTTTGCCAGGACGCATATTTTCCGACTCTTTGTAGAATTCCTGCCATATGTTTTGTAGAGCCATATTAAACATACCAATCGAATGACAATCTGTTTGATTCCAATTAACGGGTGTCAAGAATACACCTAAAGTAAAAATAGGCAGAGAAAGATAGCAGTGTGGAATGAACAGAAATAGTGTTGCATTGGAGGCAGAACATATAATTTGGTCTCTTCAATGTTAGTTGGATATTTTGATTATTTTTAAAAGTGTCAAATTAAACCATTATCGCAAGGAAGTATTTTGATACTGAGGATGCTTTTTTTGTTGTTTTTGTTTTGTTTGTTTTTAGTTGGTTTTTTTTCGTATCATGCTGACTGTTTAATGAAATTCAAAGTATGCTTTCCTTGAATTCTTAACTGTCTGTCTTAATGGACTTTAAATGTTTACTTTTTTTGATGTCATATACATTTGCTTTTAAGATGTTTGTATGTAACAAATGAATCTAAGCACTTACCTTGATAAATAAATTGACTATTGAAACAAACTTAAGTATTTTTTTAAGATTTCATTTAGAAATAAGTAATGGTCTTAAAACATGTTTAAGTAATACACAAAAAGTTAATAAGAAAACAGAGTTAAAATTAATTGATATATTAAATATGTATATGCTATTTATCATGCAACCATACCGATTTGTTAGTAGTAGACAAGTTAGAAATGTCTTTAGAATGTACAGACATATATAACGTCCACCAATTCCTTGTCAAAAATTATCCGACTTGTCATTGAAGAAAAGTTTCTTGGGAAGACGTCAAAAGAATAAGCGTTACATCGTGACATCTTGTTTGGTAAGTTGACAAGTAACATATTGAAATTCATCATATGAAATTATTTATATACATATATGTTAATTTTTTATAATGTTTCCCTACTTACATGTTAAAGAAATGTTAGTAAAAATTAAATGTTAATATTCAACCGTACATTGCCCGTTAAATCTATAGATTTGTATAGAAATAAAAAGAAAACCTTAAAGGAAGAAAGCACCTATATCAACTGATAATCATTTCTTTTCTTTGTTCTTTTAACAATCAGCATTACAAAATGTTTATGTATTTTCAGGACTTTTGTTGAAGTGTTTGTTCCTAGCGATTGTAGCCAAACAATGTGCTGGTCAAGACCAAAAGGA
>NW_022979909.1:0-1123 GCF_902652985.1 Pecten maximus | reverse complement strand
AACTTCAAACCTAAACCTTAGCCGTAACCTCATATACAAACCTTACATTCAAACCTAAATCTTTCCCTTAACCTCAAATCTAAACCTTACACTCAAACCTCAACCTTAGCCTTAACCTTAACCCTAAATCTTACACTCAAACCTTAATCTTAGCCTAACCCTCAAACCTAATCCATACACTCAAACCTAAACCTTAGCCTTAACCTTAACCCTAAACCTTACATTCAAGCATTAGTCTTACTCTCAAACCTAAACCTTAGCATTAACCTCAAAGGGTTAGGGTTAGGGGTTAGGGATGGGTTAGGGTTAGGGGATAAGTACGCAGTGATCAAGTTGATCACCTATATTTAGATTTTGAATAGTGACGTCACTTGTGAAGACCAATCGGTGATATAATGATTTTATTTGTAGTTTGGGTGCTTATTAATCAGCTTGGTCCCAGTCGATGTTTTTATTTGGAAGTACAACGTTGACTTAGGAAACCGGGTTAGGGGTTAGGATTAGGGTTAGGGTTTAGGGTTAGGTTAAAGGTTATGGTTCGGGATTAGGGTTTAATCCCTGTGTACTGGCCTAAGAGTTTACATGTTAGTCTTAAGTCTGCTGCGAACTAATAGATCTTGTAGGTTTTTGTTTTTGCGGTACGCTGTAACTAGTCTGTTTTTATAGATTTCAGGAAATTCTAAGTGTAGTTTATTGTAACGTTCTCTTACCTTTCTCCCTACTACTGTGGCTGTTGTGTTATAGGTTATTACAAAAGGTAGGATCTGGTTTGGAACTGGATTGTTCGTTTATATTGCCGTGTGGGGGTAAAGTCTGGAGTTTGTCAATCCAAAAACCTCCTCTCTCATTTAGAAAACTAGAATCTGGTATCTTTTCTATCGGTGTTATGTTTACGTGCTCTAAACTATGTTCGTTTTGGTTAAAGTGTCTCGAAACTGGTTTATCTTTTTGTGTCTTATATCAAGACGGGTATCTTGTGAATATATTCTATCTCTTAACGACAAAGATGTTTGCCCTACGTATTGCTAATCACATTTCCTACAAGTGAAAATATAATTAAGTTTTTATAGAGTTAGCAATTTAGGTCTTGTTTCATATGAAATACTTCTATTGTTTTTGAATT
>NW_022979908.1:1145-15553 GCF_902652985.1 Pecten maximus | reverse complement strand
AATGATTCTTGATTTGTATGTACATCAAGGGAAACCTGTCACTTTCGAAGCCTGATTTTCACATTTAAAAAAAAAATGGCCACCATCAACTGAGCTCTGCTTGGTTAAAGTTTAGATATTGTCCGATTTTGATGAAATGTGGTATGTAGGAACATCTTGGGACATCGGTCACTCTCGGAGCCTCACTTTCCCATTTAAACAAAATGGCCTCCAGTTCCTGCCATCTGATTGGTCGAAAATTAGATATTGAGCGATTTTGACAAAAATTGTGTTCCCACAGAGTTATCGCCCCTCACTGCACTTCATTCCATCTGTGACATCCTTCAGGTGTCACCCTCTAGTATGGAATGAAGTGCAGTATGGAATGAAGTGCAGTAAGGAGGCGATAACGGAGTTATCGTTCCTTACGGAACGTAATGTATACACGGCTACTTCTGCCTATTTAGCAGCATATATCAGCGATTTGAGGGCAAAGAAAACTGTCCGTAACTTCTTGATGACACTTTCCACATTTGTAAAACTCGGTGTGATCTACGTCCTGACATATTCGGTATATCTGGGAAAAATCTAGTTATGGAGATATTTTGGGTCAAACACGCCAAAATCGTCATTTTGACTAAGAGGTTCTGTTAAAACCGCCCTCAAAATTCGAAAAAAAAATCCAGAAATATATACAATGCACATATAAGTAGATAAATGTTTCCTGAAGAAAATCGTCTGTTTAGTTTTTCGATATCTTTATCAGAACGGTCACAATATTGTTTTGAATATGGCCTATTTTTTCGACCTTCTCAGTATTTTTCCACTCGACAGGGGTATTTTGATAGCAGACGAGCGCATGTTTTGATGACGTAACGCCCAACCTGAACTCGTCACGAAAGTTTGTTGTGCTAGCCGCTACTGATTGAACTGCTCGATGAGCTGGGTCCAGTTGTATTTTACTGTCACTGCCAGTATATATTGTTATTTTTCAACATCAGAGGCAATGCTCCAGGATATAGATGCTTTGTCACGATCATTGTATGTCGCTTTTCACAAACATGCATGCGAAAAATCAACCCAGCGTTCAGAATGTCAAGCAAATTCCCGAAGCCTCGCGGTTTTAGCTGACGGTAAGTAAACTTGTTTGTTGACGTTGATGTAAACAAACGACGGTAAATATGCGCGAAGAATAGTTCCCGTTTATTTGACATTTACTGTACATTGTCTCCAATTTTCAGATTTAGATAGTCTCTGTATTTGTTTGTGACTAGCTTCGTCAGGGATTTTTTTCATCGTATTACGTCTAAAAATAACAACGGAAATCTCCAGATTGATGTGACAAATGTACACAGAACCGTGTGCTCTCGGACACTTTCTCGTGAACGAATACATTCCAGGTTACTCAGATTCAGCTTTGTAACTCCTGTGATATATGCATTACCTTTAGGGAAGAGAGATGGAATAAATTTTGATTTTTAGCGATCACACACTAAGATAGACTTACTAGAGTCTCCAACTCGGCTCGTCTTCCATGTTGCTGTACGTACAATGTACGCTTGTATTATCGGTGAACATTACAGCGGATGTGAGCGGTTACATAGAATCATAACAAGTTGATGCAGAACAGGCGACTGATAGATTCTACAGGACTGATATTTCAATTAATTTTGTAAAACTATCTAAATTGAACCTAACAGTTACAGTACAGGGAGCTGGACAGTTCCATGGGTTCTGTCACCTGACTACATCACATGAATTGATTAAAAATAAAAATCTTCAGAGTTGAAATAGGTTTCAGCATGAAATATTGAATGAGTACAGCTTGTGTGACATTTTACATTTTGAAAGGCCAATTTAAACTACATATGTAGATTCATTGTTTTCTTTACATCATATAATTTTTTTTATCAACAATGTGTTCAATAATTTTTCAGGCTTTTAATGAAATAGTCCATTATAAATTCAAATGTTTATAATTTTAAATAGAGATTGCTAATCTGCCCTTGATTAAGATTATGTCTCTGGACAGGGTCAAATTATTTCATCTTTTCTATTTGAATAATGTCTCTTGGACAGGGTCAAATTATTTCATCTTTTTATTTGAATAAACAACGTAATGTAAATTTTCAAATTCTTTGCCACAAATACCATACAACATATTAAACCTTTCGCTTACTTGTGCCAGAGAAAACAATGTATGAGAACCATGTTCTGACAAAATTATACTAAAATAATGTTATTTTGTGGAATTAAGTTAAATTAACTAATTTAGGGTGTGGAACCATGTTGGATTTGTTTTATATTTTGAATGTTAATTAATATCAACATATTCAAAAATGTATTATAGAACATTATTTGACATATACACATAAAAGATAGTTTTTCTTCAAAATGTTATCTCCACGCAGGTAGAAATTAGTAAATTTTCAAATATCTTTACCTAAAATACTATTTCAACATATTTTAACATTTGTTTACATACATGTGCCAAAGAAAATAATGTGCGAGAAACCTGTTCAAACAAAATTACAATAAAATAATGTCAGTTATAAATTTATTAACTTATTTGCAATTTATATGGGTTGGGAGAAACCTGTTATAACAAATTTATACTAAAACAACTTAAATTAATATGTCACATTAAGTTAAATTCAGGAATTTCAGGTTATAAATCATGTTATCAATGTAACATAATTTGTTTTGATATTTTGATTTTAAAATAATTTTAGCTTCATACAAAAGGTATTTTAGAAAATAACCAAATTAAAAGATTAATAGAATTTATCTGATAATCATAAGTTTACGCAATATTCTCCTTGGAAATGTCATCTGTGCACAGGTAAAAGTCAGTAAATTTTGAAATATCTTTCCGTCAAATACCATATTTCCTGTTACATATTTTATTAAACCTTTCGTTTTCATACGACAAAGGAAAGAAGGTGCGAGAAACCAAATCTGACAAATTCAAACTTAGAAAAATGACATTGAACTAATTTGTACCATATTTAATATATTTCTTAAGTCAATTTATACTTAGATTTATTTTAATTGACTACAAAAGGTTTTATAGAGATTATTTGACAATATCAAGGAATTAAATACCGTATTTATTCTAATAAACGCCCCGGGGGCGCAGGGCTTTATCACCCATCTATTTGGGTCCGTTAAACGGACCCATTCCCAATAACAAAAAGTGTGATTTTTCCCAATTTTCTACTTGAAAATTCCCAATTCAAATGTATGAACAAATAAATTATGTTGAAACAAAAAATCTGATTACGGCCGGCGTTGAGCGTGTCGAGAAATTAAATATGACGAGTGGAACTACTGTAGTCTAATCCGAAGCGTGTGTCACTCGGAACCCCTCGTTCCAAATTCATAGTCATTTTGACGTTTTATGTAATGCGGTCTCGGCAACAGGTGTTTACAAGCGTTTGATGGATCGCGAGTTTCATCGCACCATGTGGCCTCAGACCACAATTATACTTCCGGGTCGTTGTACACGAATGTAGTACATATTGAAATTTCAGGACTGTTGCTTAATATTTTTTCCTGACTTAGCTGTTGCAGATATGGAGAAAATTTTAGCATAGATTTATAGTGCAATATTTAATCTAGTGGCAGAATTTTGTTTTGACACCATTTCCATGTTTGTTTGTGAGGCAGGACACGGGGAGTTATAAGGCTTGAGGAGTAATATTTTGTGATTTTCCGGATTTTCCTACAATATAGTAGGGTGGTAACACTTAAATATAAATATCTTGAATAGTTCTACACGTGATGTAAAAACCAGATTTTTTGCAAACTTCTGAAATATTTTAATTTTGATTTTAATCAACTTTTCCTCCAAGATTGAAATTGGGGTGAGCTAATTCCCATAAAATCATGAAGATTTACATGTGATTGAGTAAATCCCTATATTTCTAGGAAATTTGTCCTGATTCAGGTATCGTCTGATTTTGATGAAATTTGGTATGTAGGTAAATCATGGGACACCGTTCCCTCTCGTAGCCTCACTTTCATATCTAAACAAAATGACCGCAAATTCCTGGGTTCTGATTGGTCTCGATTCAGATATCATCTGATTTTGATGAAATTTTGTATGTTAGGTACATATCATAGGATATCGGTCCCTCTCGTAGCCTCACTTTCACAATTAAACAAAATGACTGCCTATTCCTGGGTTCTGATTGGTCGAAATGTAGATATTGTTCGATTTCAATTCGATTTGATAAATTGGGGTATAATGGTAATGCAAATTCAACTTCATGGGTTTTGTTGCCTTAACGTCTTGTTATTGGTCGAAACTTAGATATTGATCGATTTTGACAAAACGTGCTCACACAAAGTTATCGCCCCTTACTGCACTTCATTCCATTTGTGACATCCTTCAGGTGTCACCCTCTAGTATGGAATGAAGTGCAGTAAGGAGGCGATAACGGAGTTATCGTTCCTTACGGAACGTAATGTATACACGGCTACTTCTGCCTATTTTGCCGGATATAGTCGCGATTTGAGGGCAAAGAAAACTGTCCGTAACTTCTTGATGAAATTTTCCACACTTGTAAAACTCGGTGTGATCTACGTCCTGACATATTCGGTATGTCTGGGAAAAATCTAGTTATGGAGATATTTGGGGCCAAACACGCCAAAATCGACACTTTGACTGCTGGTTTCTGTATAACTCAACCTGGAGAATTCAATCTTAAAGCAGACGAACTGAAACTCCAAATGTAGCAAGTAGAGGTAATTCCAAAGAAAAGGCCGTGTTTGGTTTTTCGATATCTGTCATAGAACGGCCACAATAGGGCTTTAAAAATGGGTTGTATTTTGGCGAGGTCTCATGGAAACCAGAGGAGGATTCCGGATGTTACGTCACGAGGGACGTCACAAGTATGTGTGGAATGTAGTGTATTGGGGGACGGAACGTAATGTACATGCAGCTAATTCTGACTACTTTGCCGGAGCTTACTGAAAAACGACTCATTACATTTTGATAAAACTTTCCACACTTGCTAAAGTCGGTGTGATCTATGTTCTGGCAGTTCCCTTATATATGGGAAATTTTAGTTATGGAGATATTTTGGGTACAAACACGCCAAAATCGACTATTTGACTGCTGGTTTCTGCACAACTCGGTCTTGAGAATTAACGCATAATGCCAACATACTGAAAATTCACACATCACAAGTACATATAATTCCAAAGAAAATGATATCTTTAGTTTTTCTATATCTATCACAGAACGGCCACAATAGGGTTTTGAACATGGGTACTATGTACCGCGACCTCACATTCCGGAGAGTCTATTACGGACGTACGTCACGAGTGACGTTATCAAGTCTGTTCCGCTTGTCTGATTGAACTTGTAGCGCTCGGTGAGCTGCTTGTATTTTCACTGTCACTGCCAGTATTTCTTAAAATGTTGAGATATCAGAGAAAATACGAAAGACACATTTCTCCACAATTTTTTTTTTTAATTTTTTTTTTTTTACATATTTATCACAAACATCTCTATCTAAAAGACATAATTAATCTTGTTTCTTCATATATGGTACATTAAGTTCTTTTTCCTGTCGTATCCGTGATGCAACAGTTTCCGCTTAGGTCACACGGGTACGTATAATCGAAAGACAGTAAGCCAGACATTTTACACTGCACTGGGAAACCCCCGCCTGGGGAATTCCCGCCTTTTTACACCAGAAACCTACGTCATTCTATTTTCAGTAACAGTGTGTATTTGTGATCTTCTAAATCTCAACATACTACTCTTTATCCTCGTATCATATATAAAGTACCCGTTTCATGTGTTACATGTATTTACTCGGGAAAACAGATACAAACCAAAGAAACGCATTCTCCAAAGGGACTTGGATAGGGTGAAACACAAGCTGATTGGTCGGTCGTGTTGCGCAAGTTGTTAACACACTTTTGGGTGTAGATTTGACCTCTACCCCTGACCCGGATGTATATAATCGGTATTTGGTGACAGCTGTTGACAGATATCTCCTGATAATGTCCAACATGCTGTGTTGAAACTTTTATATTTTGTTTCTCAGATGTTGGTCTTGACCAGGTGAAATAGAAAGTTGTAAATGCAATTTTGGGAATTTATGCTGAATTTTAATATTACAATGTAACATATAGCGAAGCTAATTGTGAACTCGGTCCCAATATATGATGTTATAACCAGAAGTGATGTTAAGGATTTTGTGTACACTTGTGGAATTTATTTTTAGTATTAATACTCAAGCGGTATTTTATACTTAGTAATAGAAATACTTTAATTAATTCTAATATTATAATGAATGGCAGCATTAGCAACGTAATTCGTTAATTATTTAATATTATCGTGGTAATGATATCTCAGGATTCCGATCGATAAATTGACGATAGAATATTATAAAGGATGAAGTGTAGTAACGGAACGTATTAATGTTCGAAGATTTAAGTTATTGTCCGATTGCAATGAAATTTAAATTTGGTATGTAGGTACATCATGGGACACTGGTTACTCCTGTAACCTCAATTTATTATTTTATTAACATTTTACCGAAAAGGTCGCCATTTCCTAGCCTCTGATTGGTTCGAATTTACATATTGTTTGATTTCAATGAAATATGTAAATACAGTTTTTAACGTCATATAAAAAGGAAGGGTCATTTACATTCGGATCATCCTCGAGTTGGCTATACCTACTCTCGGACGCTAACGTTAATAGTCCAGTAATCTACCCAGATCCTGGAGAAATGCGGTTTCGCGTAATAATGACGGAGCAAAATAACTGGCAATTGAGTTCGCGCATGATTTAGGTAAAACATTTCTTTTAATCATTTTAAATAAAGTTACTGGTTCTAAGGTTCAAATTGGACATTCCACATGTTTAAAATTTGTTTATTGAAATATCTTTCATTATTTTAAGTTGTTGTACTGAGTACATTATAAGCAAACATGGCAGCGCCCATAGACTTTTCAACGTGTTAACAACGCTTTATCTAAATTTGATAATGCAATTAGTTTAAAGACGAAACAAAAAAACTTCAACATGTATTTAATGGAATTAGTTTGATGGTGACACAACAAAAACAGCAAGAATTCAGCGTGTCTTGCTGAAATACAGCCTTTTGTGGCGTGGCAGCCATTTTCATTACCAAATGATTTGTCACGTGACAAAACGTTTCTTCAAATAACCATTCACGTCCGAGGTGTATTTTGAAAAAAAAAACATTTAAGGACGTGCCTGGTTTTGTTGGTGGAGGAAAGCTGGAGTACCCAGAGAAAAATCACCGACCTACAGTCATAAAAAGGCATCTGCCCTATATGTGTTTCGAACTCGCAACCCAGAGATGAAGGGCTAGTGATAAAGTGTTTGGGCCCCTTAACCAATCGGCTACGGCGGCCCACAACACAATGTCTTCTTATTGGTCGAAATTTGATAGTGAGCGATTTTGATGAAAACTGCTGGAACAGAGTTATCGCCCCTTACTGCACTTCATTCCATCTGTGACATCCTTCAGGTGTCACCCTCTAGTATGGAATGAAGTGCAGTAAGGAGGATAACGGAGTTATCGTTCCTTACGGAACGAAATGTAGACACGGCTACTTTTGGCTACTTTGCCGCACATTACTGCGCTTTGGGTGCACTGAAAACGGCCCGTAACTTCTTGATGAAACTTTCCACACTTGTAAAACTCGGTGTGATCTAGGTCCTGACATATTCGGTATATCTGGGAAAAATCTAGTTATGGAGATATTTGGGGCCAAACACGCCAAAATCGACACTTTGACTGTTGGTTTCTGTATAACTCGGCCTGGAGAGTTCAAACTTAAACCTGACGAAATGACCGGCCAAATGTAGAAAGTAGAAGTAAATCTGAAGAAAACAGTATCTTTGGTTTTTCGATAACTGTCATAAAACGACCACAATAGGGTTTTGAAAAAGGGTCGTATTTATCAGACGTGTCATGGAATGTTCTAGAACATTCTAGAACATTCCAGGGGCGAGTCTATTCCGGATGTGACGTCAGTGACGTCACCAAATTTGTTGTGCGGTGAGCTGGGTTCAGTTGAAGTTTACTGTTACTGCCAGTATATCTTGCTATCTTTTAATATTAGAGGCGATGTGGAAGTTTTGTCACCATCATTGCATGTTGCATTTTACAACCACGCACGCAAAAGATCAACCCAGCGTTCAGAATGTCAAGGAAATTCCCGTACATTTACCGGCAGTCTCGTAGACCTAACTGCTGATCATGAGTGTAAGTAAACTTGTTTGTTTACGTTGATGAAATGGACAACGGTAAATATTGTTTTTAAACAGTCCCCCTTTATTTGATATTTAATGTAGTGATACTTCGGACGAAGTTAATTTATTTTTAATTTCGGTAGTCTGTGTACCGTATTTGTTTGTGGCTAGATTCGTGGTGGGATTGTTTACGTCTAAAAATAACCTCGGGAATCTCCAGAGTGATGTGACAAATGTACACAGAACCGTGTACTCTTGGACACTTTCTCGTGAATTACCACACCCAAGGCTACTACTTTGCAACTACTCTGATATATGAATTAATTTGTTACAAGAGAAATAACATACATTTTAATTTTTACCGATCATATTCTAACATAGACTTACTAGAGTCCCCGCGGAGAAGGGATGCATTACTCGGGCACGTCTTGTCTTGCTACGTACTCTCACGAGAGAGACTAACATTATCGATAAACATTATAAAAATCATTACAAGAATATGTAGAACAGGCGACATAAATATGACTAAGATTGCATTTAATTATGTAGAACTATTTAAATTGAATCTTCACTGCGGGCTGAAAAATGCCTCTTTACACTAGGCCTACATGTACATCATCAGTCATCATTGATTAAAAATGAAAATTTCAAGATTTGAAATAGATTTCTGCATGAAATATTGAATATTGTCAGCCTGTGTGACATTTTGAAATTTGAAAGGCCAGTTTAAACTATTCAAATTATATGCTTCATCACATATTGATCAATATCAACAACTATTTTTTTCAATTGATTCAATATTTGAAATTTTTAATGAAATAGTATTCTGGTCTTTTGTATTCAAATGTTTATAGCTTGAAATTAAAGTCTGTAACATGCTCTTGATTGAGACTGTGTCTTTGAACAGGGTTAAATCATATAATCTTTTGCATGCATGTAAATATTAAAAACAATTATAGTAAATTTTCAAATTCTTTGCCACAAATACCCTACAACATATATATAAACCTTTCGCTTACTTGTGCCGAAGAAAACAATTTGTGACAAACCTGTTCTGATAAATTTATGCTAAAATATTGTCAATTATTATGTCGCATTAAGTTAAATTAACTTATTTAAGAACCATGTTGGATTTTTTTTTATATTTTGAATTCAAATCAGTATCAACGTATTAAAAATGGATTAAAGAAAATTACTAAACATAAATAAGATAGTTTTTCTTCAAAATGTCATCGGCACACAGGTAGAAATTAGTAAATTTTGAAATGTCTTTACCTAAAATACTATATCAACATATTTCAACATTTCTTTACATGTGCCAAAGAAAACAATGTGTGGACATGCATGTTCTAACAAAATTATCCTAAAATATTGTCGGTTATTAATTAATTCATTGTGTTCGCAATTGATAAGGATTGCGAGCAACCTGGTGTAACAAATTTATATACTAAAACAACTTAATCATTATGTCACATTAAGTTAAATTCAGTAATTTCATGTTTAAAATCATGTTATCAATTTAAGTTTTAACATAATTTGTTTTGATATTTTAATTTTAAAGCAATTTCATCATAACAACCATATTAAAGTATTAATAGAAGTTACCTAGTAATCCTAAGTTTACAAAATATTCTCCCTGGAAATGTCATATGCGCACAGGTAAAAATCAGTAAATTTTGAAATATCTTTGCCTCAAATACCATATTTCCTGTAACATATTTTATTAAGCATTTCGCTTACATATGACGAAGGAAAGAAGGTGCGAGAAACCAAATCTCACAAATTTAGGTAAAAAAAATAGCATTGAACTAATATGTACCATATCTAATACATTTATAAAGTCAATTTATATTTGGATTTATCTTAACTTACTACAAAGGGTATTATAGAGATTATTTGACAATATCAAAGAAATAAATAACTGGATTTTATTAGCAAAAATTTTCAGAATAGTCTTCAAAATGCCATCTGCACACAGGTAGAATACTGTGACTTGCACAGGGACTTGTGTAAACAGTTCGCAATGTATGTTTCTGTTTTAAGGCCCACACTGCCATCAACTTCCCTCTATGTTCTAATAATTAAATATTTTGAAATTTTGCCAGAAATCAGGTTTTCATTTGATAGATATAAGCATCTTTTACAATTGTACTGTAGAAACAAGAATAATGTAGTTTGAGCAGGCCTCGCACCGCAGTAAATTTTCCTCTAAAAACTGAATTAAAATATTTTGAAACTTAGCCCGAAATATGGTTTTAGTTTCATATTGTAGAATTATTCTCTCAATTTCAAGCTATTCAGATATTGAGAATTCCAATTCACTTGGAACAATTCAAAACTTGCTAATTACCTAATTTTTATCAGGAAAGATAAAGGGAATTAACTCGCTCATCTGGTCAATATCAATTTATTATGAATTATAATGTAACAGTTATTGATATTTCTCTTTCTATCCATGATCGATCAATAACTGATCATGGATTGTTTAAGAATTGATGATGATCGATCGATCAAGAACTTTATAGGGATTCAAAACACTATAAGAATTAAAGTTGCAAAATGTTTAGATAAAAAAAATGTAATAGACATTTCCTGATTTGCTTGATATGGACCACTGACACTGATCATGACTTTGAACTTCAGGGAAATTCTCAAAATAGCATTTTAAAAAAATGGTTTATCAAAAAAAAAAAAAAACAATTTTCCTTCTCTCATTTGTATTTTGGTTCCAATGGCTAACATCAAAAATTGGGATTTCCCTCACGCAAGTATGAATTATCAACTTTTCCGCCAAGATCAATATTGTGGTGAGGTAATTCCCTTAAAATCATGAAGATTTACATCTGCTTGAGTAACTCCCTATATTTCTAGGAAATTGGTCCAAATTCAGATATCCTCTGATTTTGAAGAAATTTGGTATGTAGGTACATAATGGGACAGCAGCGGTCATGGGACACTGGTCCATCTTGTTACCTCAATTTCAAGTTTAAACAAAATGGCCGCCAATTCTTGGCATCTGATTGGTCCGGATTCAGATATCATCCAATTTTGATGAAATATGGTATGTAGGTACATCATGGGACACCGGTCCCTCCTGTTGGCTCAATTTCACAATTAAACAAAATGGCCACCAATTCTTGGCCTCTGATTGGTCCGGATTCAGATATCATCTGATTTTGATGAAATTTGGTATGTAGCTACATCATGGGACACTGGTCCCTCTTGTTGCCTCAATTTCACATTTAAACAAAAAGGGATGCCAATTCCTGGCCTCTGATTGGTCGAAATGTAGATATTTTTCGATTTCAGTTAAATTTGATAAATTGAGAGTATAAGGGACTGCAAATTCACCTTTATTGGTTTTGTTGCCCTAGCGCGTACAGTCAACAATGTTTTTATTGGTTAAAACTTAGATATTTAGCGATTTTGAAAAAACATGCTTACACAGAGTTATCGCTCCTTACTACACTTCATTCCATCTGTGACATTCTACTCATATTCTGACATAGACTTACTAGAGTCCCGCGGTTCAATGAACATTATAAAAATTATTACAAGCATATGTAGAACGCGGGCGACTTAAATATGGCTAAGATTTCATTTAATTTTGTAGAACTATTCAAATTGAACCACCTACACTGCGAGCTGGAAACTTCCTCACTACACTACAGCAGGCCTACATCATATGATAGACAAAGATATTGTCAATTATTATGACTGCATTAACTGATTAAGTTAAATTTAGTAAATTTTGGGTGGGAAAACATGTTATGTACAGTAGCTTTTTTAATATCTTGACTGAAAGTTCATTGCAACTTATTAGAAAAGGCATTATAAAAAATTATTTGAAAATATCAGTGTTACCAGAATTCAGCTCTCACAATTTTGCAAAATATTCTTCGAAATGTCACCTGCACACACAAAAATTAGTGGATTTTCAAATATCTTTGCCTCAAATACCATACCAACATATTTAAACCTTTCGCTCGCATACACCGAAGAAAACAATGTGCGAGAAAGCTGTTCTGACAAATTTATGCTAAAATATTGTCAATTATTATGTCGCATTAAGTTAAATTAACTTATTTAAAAACCATATTGGATTTTTTTATATTTTGAATTCAAATCAGTATCAACATATTAAAAAATGTATTAAAGAAAATTACTAAACATATATAAGATAGTTTTTCTTCAAAATATCATCTGCACACAGGTAGAAATACTCTATTACAATCGTATCTAACAAAATCAGTTAATATCAGCTATACGAAAGAAATTGCCCGGCTCAGACTGTCAGCTCACAAGTTGAATATTGAATCTGGGCGATATGTTGGCATTGATAGAAGTAACAGAGTTTGTACTCTATGTAATCTTAATGATATAGAAGACGAATTCCATTTTGTTTTAGTTTGTACTAGGTATTCTGATTTAAGACAGAAGTATTTAAAATATTATTATAGAAATAATCCAAGTGTATATAAGCTTACTCAATTACTTAATACAAATAATGTTAAAGACTTGTGTAATCTTGGGAAATATCTGTTAGCGGCAAATAAGTGCCGATCACAAGCATGAGATATATATACATGTATATATATATTGTAATAATAATATTGATTGATGTTACTATTATATTATATTATAGCTTTGTTCATTCTCCTGTGGCCAATTTAACATTTTGTATATATGTAAATATCCTGTATACATATGTTTACACTGATGAGTCGTAAGACTTAAAGTAATAAATGAACTTGAACTTGAACTTGCACACAGGTAGAAATAAGTAAATTTTCAAATGTCTTTACCTAAAATACTATATCAACATATTTCAACATTTCTTTACATGTGCCAAAGAAAACAATGTGTGGACAACATGTTCTAACAAAATTATCCTAAAATATTGTCGGTTATTAATCAATTCATTGCATTCGCAATTGATAAGGATTGCGAGCAACCTGGTGTAACAAATTTATACTAAAACATATATTAAAATAGATATTTTTTAAATTTTCAAATCTAACAATCAGTCCCTATAGAATACATGATCATGTCAAATATTTGAATAAAAAACAAAACAAAAATAATTAAAAAATTCTAAAAAAATAGCATAAAAAATCATTTTAAAATTTAATTTGAAGTTAAATTCAGGTTGAATTTGAAAAATAGCTTTACTAACTAATCACAAATATAACTGTCAACAAGCATGTCAAATTTTAAGAGAATCGGCCAAAAAACGTGGATTTGTCAAATAAAAACATGGATTTCAGGGCCTATCCTATTATAGGACACTATTTTTGTCAAAAACTTAAAATAATTATTTTCATAAACTTTGAGCTATTTGAAATCATGCTGTGAAAACAGAATTACTCTATGACACATAATACAGGAATTACAGAGATCTAAAAACACCCTATTGACACTGAAAATCAAGACACAATTCTACATACAGCTACTATGTATATTTCTGATATCATGTGATAGATAAAATGAAACAGTTTTTTCAATAATTGAGATATTTCAATTCTGTAAACTGGTTTAGAAACTTTGATATTCCCTGCATATAACTATATATAGTTTGCTCCCAATTTCAAATTTTAACTTTAATTT
Source organism: Pecten maximus (assembly GCF_902652985.1). NCBI lineage: Eukaryota > Metazoa > Mollusca > Bivalvia > Pectinida > Pectinidae > Pecten > Pecten maximus. Next base: position 1,719 of record NW_022979908.1, on the reverse strand, counting down.
TTAAAGGATTTAAAATTTTGCTTTAAAATATTCTAATTTTGTTATCAGACTGATATCATAACTGTTTCAAAGCATTAATCAGGTCTCATAAGGACATGAAATAACCTAAATGCAACAATAAAGACTTGCAGTGACCAACCACAGTGAGTGACCACCAATAGACACACTAGCCAGTCCTTGTTTACAATTACTGTTATGCTGTCCAGCCATAGGCAGAGAAGAGGGGCGGAGGGAAGTGAAACATAAGCTGGTTCAACTGAGCTCAGAAGAGCTATACAGCAAAGTATAAGCCTAAAATGAAGAAGAGAACCCTACCGCTACTAGTAGAACAGCACAAAGATCATGCGAGAGGTCCAAGTCTGCTCAGAAGTCTGACTACAGGAGAGGACAGCTAGATCCGGCAAATGCAGGGGAGACAATCAGCTTCAGGATCATCTATGTTGAGAAGCCAAAACAAACTGTTTAAGAGACAGTGGGAAACCTGAAAATAAGACATTGAATTCAAAATTCAAAAACAAATATGCAACAACAACAAAAAAGTTACATATACAAATATACATGACTACCTAAAGAG
>NW_022979908.1:0-1045 GCF_902652985.1 Pecten maximus | reverse complement strand
ATCGGGCCCACACAACCACAGACATCATTGTCGCATGGTCATGTGTATGTTGTCTTACTATGATACAAATGATAAAAGCATTGGTCGATGATTACCTGCATTATTTCAGCAGATTTTACACGTCTCTGAAAACAACACAAATATTCCGCCATTTTGTTTACATGTGCGGGGAGGAGCCTAGTAACGACATCCGGTATGGAGCCCGGACCGGAATTACGGTACGGAAAAAGTTGAAAGTAAATATCTTCAGATTTGAAATAGATTTCTAAATGAAATATTGAATAAATTCAGCCTGTGTGAGATTTTACATTGAGAAAGGCCAGTTTAAACTAGATTCATTTTTTTTTCTTTACATGATATGATTTTTTTTATCAATGATTTGTTCAGTTATTGTTCAGGCTTTTAATGAAATAGTCAAATAAAAATTCAAATGTTAAAATTTGAAATAGAGATTGCTAATTTGCCATTGATTGATATTATGTCTCTGAACAGGGTCAAATTATTTGCCGCCAATTCCTGGCCTCTGATTAGTCGAAATGAAGATATTGTTTGATTTCAATTAAATTTGATCAATCGGGGTATTAGGGGACAGCAAATTCAACTTTATTGGTCGAAACTTAGATATTGAGCGATTTTGACAAAACGTGCTCAAACAGAGTTATCGCCCCTTACTACACTTCATTCCATCTGTGACATCCTTCAGGTGTCACCCTCTAGTATTGCATTTTTGGACCAATCTGAAAACATTGTCGACAGACAAGCATTATTATCAAATTTCATATATAAGTTTCCCTTGTTTAAAAAGCACGTGTTGGAGGGATGTTTCTCAATTTATACAGATTAGTAAAGAATGAAGTGCAGTAAGGAGGCGATAACGGAGTTATCGTTCCTTACGGAACGTAATGTATACACGGCTACTTCTGCCTATTTTGCAGAAAACTGTCCGTAACTTCTTGATGAAACTTTCCACACTTGTAAAACTCGGTGTGATCTACGTCCTGAAATATTCGGTATATCTGGGAAAAATCTAGTTATGGAGATATTT
>NW_022979907.1:0-18786 GCF_902652985.1 Pecten maximus | reverse complement strand
ACAAATCCTGCTTTCCCCTTTAAATTTTCAAACTAATTATCACATCAATGTTAAAAGAGACAAAAGATAATTATTATAAAAAATGATTTTAAAAAAGGGTTTTTATACAACAAAAAAGCTGCAGATTTTTTAATTTTCATCAACTAGGATTCGAAAATTTTTACTTTAAAGATACAAGGGATAAAAATGTGGACTTTTTTTATTCTGTTAATTTTTTGAAATACAGAAAATGGTACAAATTGAAAATTTGAAAAATTTGTGACGAAAAATGTTTACCACCTGCACCACCATATTTTCATTTGGACTTTTCCCAGAGCCTGCAAACCCCTACAGTTTTTTGTAGTTTTTAGATTTGGTTATCCCACTACCTAGGCTACTAGTAAATAAATTTGGAGATCCTCCCCCCTTTACCATCATTTTTTGGTTTTTTAGGTTTTCCTATTTCCTTTTGAATTACTGTCAATTAATTACTTTTTTCCATTGGGAAAAAAGGGAGATTAACAAAAAATAAAAAACTTGTAAACCCTTTTTTGTAGACACAAATATCGTGACAAAAATTTTTAAATGTACTCCGGGCCCTGCAACAGTCGTAAGAATGAATGTCAATTTCATCGGGTTTCTCCATTGTCATTAATATGCCATGAAATCAACAGGAACCCTAAAACCCAGCGGGGGTTACCATGAAAATCATGGGGTATTGGGGGAAATAATGGATTATCAATTAAACCTTGGTTACCACAAAAACAAGAGATTACGGGAAAACCAGGCTTTACCATGGAAACCAGTGATCACCATGCATGGGAAAGTTGGTTAATTAAAGCATTGTCATTAAAAGCTAAAGCTAAATTCCCCACAGATGTGAAAACTAATATAGGAAAAAAATTTGCATCTTTAAATGGACTTTACCCCTACAAGCTTTCTGTATGACTTTAAATAGATATGAAAAACATTGTTTTGTGTTGTTAAAATTTGGTTGTTTAGAAAATGTTTTTTAACATTTGATCCTGAAATTAGCCAGAGTACCAACACATAAAATATTCTTCAAGTTGGGGGGGTTGTTGAGGACAATGAGATGCTTTTTAAAATTTGCAATAGAAAACGGGTTTGCTGATCGTATAAATGAGGGTTAATATTGTCAAAAAAAATAGGTATTTAACAAACATTTCAGGACCCCCCTATTAGATACGTATTTTAAAAACAAGAACCGGGGCCCGTACGGTCATCGACAAAAATTTTTTTGATTGAAATTTTTTGAATATCAATAGAAAGAGGCCTTTTGGCCCTTTAAATCGAATTGGATGGATTTTTTGGGTTAAAGGGGTTGTTTAAAGACTTGAGCTGAATTTAAAAACCCAGGTAAAGGTATTAACTTAAACAATTTTGGGACCCTTAAACAAAACATGATAAGGCCTTATCAATTCCCAAAATGTAGGCTTCTCGGTATGAAAAGAAGTTTTTTGAAAATTTTACCCTTTTTTTTGGGACCAATGACCTTAAGAAGGTCAAGGTCAATATTTGAACAAAATTGGTTAGCCTACCCAGTTTACATGACCAATATAAGTCCTAGTCATTAAAATAAATTTTTTTCATCTTAAATTGGTTTTGTTTTTTTTAAATTTTCAATAAAATGAAAATTTTTTAATAATTATGCTAAGTTTAATATGTATATGAGGGTGATCCACCGCGAAGCCAAAAAAAATTCATAACATCTCTTTTTTTTTTTCAAGGGGAAAGGAATTGTATTCTACTTTCACAAAAAATTTCTTACACCTACACAAAAAAAAGTCCAAAAGTTTTTAAAAAAAAATCTTAAAATGTTATATTGTCACCACATCTTAAAAAAAAAAATTAAAAACATAATCATGAAAAATTTCCCGGTTTAAACAGGACTCCCAAATTTTTAATTTATATTAATCTGTACCCAATTTTAATTGTAGAAAATTTGGGGGGTCCACACGGAATGCGTACAAGATTGAGTTTTATCAGGGTGGGGGAGGACCGGTACAGCACCCTTGTTAAGGTACAAAATCAAAATTCAGATTTTCCTTTATCCCCATGGGTTTGGTTTCTTTTTTAAACCTGAAAAGAAAGGAAAAAAATCCTTTCCCAACACAAAAACGTGGAACTTTATTAACTCGAATTTGACAGGACCAAAAGAAAATTTTGATTTATCCGAGTGTTAGAAAAAGAATTTGCTTTTTGGGTTATTAGTTTGGAAATTTTTGTCAACGTTTTGGGATTAAACTCCGCCTGTCACTCATCAATCGTGAAAAAAAACGGTCAATAGATGTACTTTTGGGTATACAGTTCTTAGTAATATTTTTTTTATCTCTCGTGTTGGTTTTTTAATATTCCCGCTAAGCATACAATAAATTTTCTTCATTAGTTTTCAATAACATTTTAAAATTTTATGTATGTTTGCAAAAGGACAGTAAAAGGGAAATTTCAACCGAATAACAATTATTAAATCTATCAAATAACCGTTTAAATTAATACAAATTATATGTAAATTAACAGAACCATTATCAAATTAGACAAAAAAAAAATTTTGTTGGGCCCCTACTCAAGTTTTATGAAAAACCATGTCATTTTCCATGTGTATTTTAGCACGGGAAGTAGAGCTGTGCAGTGCTTTTAAAAGTTACAGATTTTACTTTTACCCAATTTAATAAAACGGCGGGGGGGATAGTTTATACAACATGAACATTCAAAAAATTATTTATGTTTCATTTGTTAAGTTTTTTAGAGTGTCAGAGATTATTTTGCTGAGCGGAGGCAGTGAATTTGACTATGTGTGATTATTATCAGCGACCGTTGATGTAAGTAAAGCAGTATTTTTATACCAAGAGTTGTTGTTTTAAGTTTTTCACAGAAAATTTTTTTAATTGTTTTATTAAACCCTTGAAAGCTAGGGGTATAATAATCGGTGGTTTGAAGTCCGATTCTTCTGTATTACAAACGGAATTTTGAGTTAAAAAAAATGGGGGGCTTTGAAAACCGAACGTTGTTAAGACTCCAAAATGATAGTTCCGAGTTATTCAATCTTTTAAGTAGGATTTTTATTTTTTGGGGGACCAAATTTCACTTGTTTTATCTGAGTTTTTCATTTTCCAAATTTGAGTTTTCCAGTTTTTTTTTAAAGGATAAAGAAAAAATTTGGGCCGGAACTGACAAAAGTACTTCGATTTTAAGGGGGGGTTTCAATTTTTTGAGTTTGAGAAAACGAAGTTCCACATAACATAAAGTAATTTTATACTCGGAGAAAGCAAGTCCGGAAAAATACAGAAATTTATTTACCTTTTCGACCTTAAAATTTAATTATTTTTACGTTGAAAAAACCCCGGTAGTTAAAAAAATTGCCGGGAATGTATTTGGGTTTTTTTCCCATAAGGATTTTTGAATTTAAAATTTGTCCGGGGTTTGACATGTATAAAATTAGGGATGGGTGCCTTAGACAAGGGGTTTTTTGTCACTATAGGGAAAAAAGGTGGCATGAGGAAAGCAAAATCAAAAAAAAAAAATCTATTATTAAATAAAATTTAAACACAGAACCTTAAGGTTTTAAAACCCCGTGCATTTTTGCCTTTTTGGGTTTTCCTGTCAAAAGTAAAATTCCTGTTTTTAGTTTATTTTTTTTCAACGTCATTAAAGCCAGGGTCAGTAAAAAAAAACCCGGGTTTTTGGGTGGAGGAAAGCCGGAGTGCCCAGAAAAAAACCCCCGGCCTTAAGGGCAGACCTGGCAATTGCCCCGGGGTTTTGAACCGAAAAACCAAAGAGATGGAGGACTATAGTGAAAAAATTTTTGGGCCCGAGGCCCCTTCTTATTTTGAACTTATTTTTAAAATGGTTAAAATGATCTAATATATAAAATACAAAGGTTTTTGGCAAGAGTTGATAACTTTTTGTTACAATTAAGAAGCTATACAGAAAAAAATGTTTGTTTCATTTTTATGTTGGGTTCCATATTGTCCATAATGGCTTTGCACTTCTCATTTTTTTTTTTTGGCAAAAAAAAAATTTGGATATGTAGAAGTTTTGTAAACTTTTAAATTTGTTTTGATTTTTTCGTAAGGGCAAAAATTGCACTGATATAAAAAACATTGAAAATGGTCATTTTCAAAAGGAAGAATTTTTTTTTTTTGTTTAAAGAAACGCAATTTAATAATTTTAACCCCCAAATTTTTGACAATTTAAAATTTTCTTCTTACCTCTTATCCAAAATACACACCCAAATTTACGATAGGACCCCACAAGACACCCCAGGGCATTATTTTGGGAAGACTTGGCGTTTTGGCTTAGCCCCAGGGGGCCGTATTTAGCTTTTGGTAAAATTTGTCTTTTGTTTTTAAACAAGTCTTCCCCCAGTCTGAGAAAAAAAGTTGTGTGGTTCTAAGTTCAGTTAAAATTTTTATCATGGTAGATAATTTATAGGTTGATGAAAAAATTTAAATCAAAAGTAAAAACAAAAATCAATAATAACATGCTATCACACTAAATTCTCTTTTGTACTTTCTTAGGGTTTGGAGTTTAAAATTTTTTTGGGTACAAATTTCGGGATAGCCCGGCAGCAAATTTTTATAACAATGAACAAAACAATATAAAACTGCATTTTATTGTAGTTCCATACAACCATAAGGAATAAAAGTTTTTTCAAATGAATTTTTTTCTTTTAAAATTTTCTTTCTAGTTTCGAGGTCAAAAAAAAACTTTTGGTTTTGAGATTTAGATTTGTAGTGTTAATAGTTGTTTTTCACTGACTATGGGTTTCACCAATGGAATAGGGAGTCCCCAAGGATAGGGAGTCACCAAGGCTATGTGAGTCGCCAATGGAGTAGGGTCACCAATGGAATGTGAGTCCCCCAAGGGAATTGGGAGTCCCAAGGACTATGTGAGTCCCCAAAGGACTATGGGAGTGCCAATGGAGATGGAGTCCCCAAATGGACTTGTGAGTCCCAATGGACATGGGATCACCAATGGAGTATGGGATTCAATGGACTATGTAGTCCCCAAAGGACATGTGAGTCACCAAGGGAAAGGGGGAGTCCCCAATGGAGTAGTGGAACCAATGTATATGGGCACAAGGGGATAGGGGAGTCACCCAAGGATAGTAGTCACCAATGGATAGGGAGTCGCCAATGGGTAGTGAGTCACCAATGGAATGTGAGCCCCCAATGGACTAGGGGAGCACAATGGATAGGGGAGTCCCCAATGGATAGGGGAGTCTAAGGGACTATGGGAGTATCAAGGATAGGGAGTCACCAATGGATAGGAGTCACCAAGGGACATGGGAGTCACAAGGACTATGGCGATATAATGGATTTGGGGAGTCACCAAGGGACTTGGGAGTCACCAATTGGACTATGGGAGTCCCCAATGGATATGGGAGCATCAAGGATCTGGCGATATAAGGCTATGGGGTCACAAGGACTATGGAGTCACCAATGATTTGGAGTCATAAAAGGACTATGTGAGTCACCAAGGAGTATGGGAGCCCAAAAGGGATTGGGGAGTCCCCAATGGACTGGGGGAGTCACCAATGGACTAGGGAGCCCCAATGGAGTATGGGAGGTTCAATGGAGTAGGGGAGTCCCCAAGGACTGGGAGTCCCCAATGGACATGGGAGTCACCAATGGCAGGGGAGCCATAAGGACTGGGGATTCAATGGACTAGGGGAAAGTAAAAGGGGATAGGGGACCCCCCCAATGGACTAGGGGGAGTCACTAATGGACTAGGGAGTTTTCAAGGGGGAATGGAAGCCCTCAAGGATAGGGGGCCCATAAGGGACTATGTGAGTCACCAATGGATATGTGATCCCAAATGGACATGTGAGTACCAATGGACTAGGGGAGTCATAAAGGGGATATGGGAGTCACCAATGGATAGGGAGTCCCCAAGGACTAGGGCGATACAATGACACCTGCGTTTTTTACTGAGTCATATATAAATTTAAAATTTTTTTTTAAACTTTTTTTTTTTTAAATTCAAGGATTTTCAGACACTTTTCCCGGGGGAAGTGATTGACTTTTAATGAGTTAAAAATTTTTGTAATACATACGAAATTTGACAAAACATTAAACTTGAATATAGCACGTCCAAATATTATGAACAAGGATTTTTTTTTGCTATTAAATTCCAAGACATTCAATACATGAACTAAATTTAAAGTTTCCCCGACAAGGGCTGAAATTAAAGGGGTTTTTTTTTCAATATGTATCAAATTTTTTTATAAGTCAATAAGATTTATCACTTCAATTTTGAAAAACATTTTTTTGGAAAATTTTTGAAAAACAAAGTTTATAGATTTTTTTTTAAAGAATGTATATGTGATTTTAATGTGATGTGAGGAACCATTACCTTTTTGGAAAATGCTGGAGTACCCCCCTATTCCTTGGAAGGTTTGGCCTTGCATAATTTTGTCAACTCCCCAAACTCTGTCCCGTGGGGAAGAGGTGGAAGAAATTTTGGATTTTTACAAAGTTTCTTAGATTACTGGATTTGATATCAAAATGGTCCATAAGCCCAAAAAGGGTTGTCTCCCCTTTTTTCCAAAAAAAGTCATATATAACTAAGTAAAATTTTAATGAACAAGAGTCCCAGAGGGATTTGACGCCCACCAAAAAATGATCTTTATGCTTCTATCTCTGACTGATCTTCTCTCAATTTCCCTCTTTTTCTTTTACTCTTAATGATCTGATGAAAGGGGAGTGGAACCCTTTTTAACCCGTGAAGTTTTAGGCCACCCTCCTTTTTTTAAAAAAATATGAAACAAACTTTAATTTCAAAACTAAAAAAGGCCCCTGTTGGCCATTTTGTTTTTTTGATCAAAATTTAAAAAGAATTTGGTAAACTAGCAACCAAAAGGAGAACCTAACATGAAGTTTTTAAAAAAAATCCAGCAGTACTTTTTTTGCAGTAGCAAAAAAAGGATTGATTACAGAGGCGGACGGACAAAAAATAAGGCGAAAGGGTGGATGGGACAGAAAAACAGACGCAGAGGGATTGGATGCCCCCATCTCAGATCAAAAAAGAAATTTTAACTCAAAAAATAAAATTTTTCCTTTTAATTGATTGTAAAAACTTCTTGATACTAAATAATTCACATGATATTACCCCGTGAAGTCTTCTCTTTTAAGAACTGTTATGATAGAGAAGAAAATCAAAAAAGAGGGTCGTGAAGTAGTGAAGGCCTTTTAACCCGGTGGAATCGTCCTGAAAAACATTTTTATTTCAAGTCGAGCGGGCGATGAAGGACATACCTTATAAAAAAGCCTGTGTTATAGTGAAAATTTGTTATCTATTTTATGAATGCTCCCCAATTTATTAGTAATTCGGTAAATAAATTTGCTCTCTGCGCTCGGAATAAGTGGTGGCAAAATGATGGCAGTTGGCAGTTTGGTTTTTTCTGTTTTTAAGTCCCCATTTAAAGAGGGCATTTAAAAGGACGGTTTTTTTTTTGGTGGAGGAAAGCCCGGGATACCCGGAGGAAAAAACCACCGGCCCCAGTCAGTACCCCCACAACTACCCGTGTGGGTCTCAAACTGAAAAACCCAGAGGTGGGGGGTAATTTTTAAGGGGGAATTACCAAAATGGCCACCAGGCCCCCGGGTTTTGGGGGTGAAAAAAAGAGATTATAAGTTTAAAAATTATAAGTAGGTTTAGGGAATATTAATTTATTTAATTAGGAAATTATTTTGAGTGTTTGATTAATTGAAGCCATTTTAAATAAGGAAAATAAAAAATTTTTTCTGCAAAATTTTTTAAGAATACACATATTCTTAAAATGGTAACCCCTTTTTTGATTTGGGGAATCCTTAAAGATTTAACAAAATCATATGCAAAAGGGGAGAAGCCGGGGAAAACGCAGAAAAAAAAGGGGGGAAAGCATTTTCAGACCAAACCCCCCAACAACACCAGACTATACCATTCACCCAGTTTCTTTCCCCCTAGAAAAAAAGAAAAAAAAGAAAAAATTTTCCGTAAACAAAAAACAAAACTTGACAAAACTGTCCCCGGGGAAAACCCCAAAAAAACGCCAAAAAAAAGAAGTAAAGGGGGCCAAAAAACAAAGCCGGGGGCAATATTTTTTCCAGGGGGGCCCCAAACCCAAATTGGACAATATCTTGTTTAAAAAAGCCGGGGATCCACAAACTTTTATTTGAAAAAGCCTGGGGGATCAATAAAAAGAAAAATTAAAAGCTGGGGGTTAAACACCAAATGCTTTAAAACTTTTCCCCCTTCAAAACAAAAAACCCAAAATCCTGTTCCTGGGGGGAAAAAACCCCCCTTGACTAAAAACCCGAATAAGGGGGGTAAAAAAATTGGATTATCCGTAAAGGGGGGGAAATACACAAACTTGGGGTAATTTTGTAATAAACCTGGGGGGGTTAATACACAAACTTGGATAATATTTGTAATAAGCCCGGGGGTAAACAAAAACTTGGGCTAAATCTTAAAAAGTGGGGGATAATAAAAAACTTGGACTATTCTGTAAAAGCCCGGGGGGATAATACACAAATTGGACTAAAATCTTAAAAGCCGGGGGATCAATACACAAACTTGGATAAAATCTTTTAATAAGCCCGGGGGGTCAATACACCAAAAATTGGACTAAATCTTTTAATAATCCGGGGGGTTTTAAAACCCAAAAAAAATTTGGGCTAATAATTTAAAAGGGCCCGGGGGATAATACACAAAATGGGCAATAAAAAGCCGGGGGATTAAAACCAAAAATTTTTCCTCCTTTCCCTTGGGCTAAAACGAATAACGGGGGGGAAACAAAATTGGATAAATTTTTGAATAAGCCTGGGGGAAATAAAAACTTGGGACTAATAGTAAAAGCCTGGGGGAATTAATAAAAATTGGCAAATTTAAACAGGGGGGTAATACACAAAACTCTATATCCAAAACGGGGGGAAAAACAACCCCTTTACTAAAAACCCTGAATGTGGGGGTCAAAAAAAATTTGGTAAAACTGTAAAACCGGGGGTAAAAAAATGGACTAAAAATTTGGGTTTTAAAAAGCCTGGGGGAAATAAAACGGGAAATTTTGTAAAAGTGGGGGAAACAAAAATTGGAAAAGGGAAAAGCCGGGGTAAACACAAAATTGGGACTAAATTCTTGAAAAGCCGGGGGGAAATAAAAAACTATAATTTCTTTAATAAGTGGGGGAAAACACAAACTTGGGGTAAAATTTTTGAATAAGCGGGGGGGTTTAAAAAAAATTGGGATAAAGGGGATAGCCCTGGGGGATCAAAAAAAATTTTGGATAATACGAATAAGCCGGGGATCAAAAACACAAAGGGATAATATCCTGTAAAACCGGGGGATAATAAAACCAACTTTGGGCTAATATTTTTAATAAACCCGGGGGGATCAATACACAAATTGGGAAATATTGTAATAACGGGGTCTCTTTTGCAAACCCTTAATAACCCCGGGGGAACCCAAAAAAAAATTGGACCAAAGAATAACCCCGGGGGACCCCTACACAAATTTTTATTCCCTTTTTAATAAGCCCCGGGGGATAATCCCTTTTACTTACCTTTTTAATAAGGGGCCCCGGGGAAAACCAAAACAAAAAACTTACAAATCCGTTTAAGCCCAAAAAACCAAAATTGGGTTAAAATTTAATAAGCCATTACCCCCTTTGGGGGCAAATTCCCTTATAAGCCCGGGGGAAATACAAAAACTTGGGTAAATTTTGTAATAAGCCTAATTAAAACCCTTTAATTCTTTTTTCCTGGGGGTTTCCAAACTTGGCCATTTGTAATGGGGGTTAAAACCCTTGGGAACTAAATTTTTCCTATCAAAACAAAATGGGAAAAAAGAATAACCCCGGGGGTTCATACCAAATTAATATCGTAAAACGGGGGCAATACACAAACTTGGCTAATATCTGAAAGCTGGGGGAATACAAAATTTTGGGCTAAAAATTCTGAAAAAGCCCCGGGGGGATTTTTTAACAAACTTTGGGTAATATCTTTTAATAAACCCGGGGGGAAATAACCCAAAATGGGGCAAAAAAGGGAATAAGCCGGGGACAATACACAAATTGGATAATATCTTTTTAATAAACCTGGGGGATTAAACCAAAATTTGGGCTAATATTGGGAATAAGCCCGGGGGCAATCAAAAATTTGGACAAATTCTGTATAAGCCGGGGAAATAACAAATTGGGTAATATTGAAAAGGGGGGACAATACAAAAATTTGGGCTAATATCTGAATAAACCCCGGGGGACAATACAAAAAATTGATAAAAATCCCGTAAAAAGCGGGGAAATAACAAACTTGGACTAATATCTGTAATAAGCGGGAACCAATACAAACTTGGACTAATATTGTAATAAGCCCCGGGGACCCAATAAAAAATTTATTTAATATCGGGAAAAAGCCGGGGGAAAATACCAAACTTGGGCAATATTTTAAGGGGGAAAAAAACTTTGGGGAAAATTTTTTAACCAAATAAAAAATTACTAAATTGTTTCCCCTTTTTAAACACAAAAATTGGGCTAATTTTTTAATTTTTTAAAAAAAACTTAAATTTTTATGTTTTTTTTTAAAAAATTCAAATTTTTTATCCATTCCTTAAAATTAAAATTTTAATTTTAAAAAAAATTTTAAAATTTTTTAATTTTTAAAAAATTTTAAAAGTAAAAAACAACTTTAAAATGGGGGCCCAAAGGGGGGAAGAAAAGGGATAATAAAAAAAATAAGGGGGGTAATTTTAAAAACCCCTTTTTCCCCTTTCCCAAAAAAAATTTTTAAATTAAAAAATTTTTAAGTCTTTAAATTTTCTTTCCCCCAAAATTTAAAACCCCTTTTTGAGTCCAATACCCCCGCTTAAAATTTTCCCGAAAATAACCCCTTTTTTTTTTTTAACCAATCCAAAAACGTCCCGGGGTTTCCCCCCAGTACTTTCCCGGGGTTCCATGGCTTTCCTTTTTAAAATTTCCCTTTTTTTTCAAATTTAAACCCCCCTTCCAAACGGAACAACATTAACCCTTTTTAAAAAATTTTTTTTTTTTTTAAAGTTTGGAAAATTTGAAACACCCCCCCAAAAATTTTAAGGGAAACATTTTTTAAAAAATTTTTTTAAAATTTTTAATGTTCAAAACCCAAAATTTTTTTTTTCCAAAATTATTTAATTAAAAAAAAAACCCTCCCGGGCCCCTTAATTTAAAACGTTTTTATTCCAAAAAGAATTTTTCAAACTTTTGTTTTTTTAAAAATCCAAGTTCCCCCTTTTTTTCAAAGCGTCCCAAAATTTAAAAAAAAATTTTTTTTTCCCAAATTTTTTCCTCCCCTTTAAAATTTTAAAAATCCCCCATTTCCCCTTCCCCAAATACTTTAAACAACCAATTTCCCCCAAAAAAACCCAAATAAACTCCCCTTTTTGCCATTTTTTCAAAAGGTCCAAAAAAGCAATTTCAACCCCCAAAACCCTAATTTTAAATTTGGGGAAAATACCCTCAACTTTAAAAAATTTTTCAAAACCCTTCAATTTTGTCAAAATCCAAACCCCGGGATTTTTTAATTGTCTAAAAGCCCAAAGCATAAAAAACCAAGGGTTCCTTAAATTTAAAAACCTTCAAACTTTTCGAAATAGGAAAACAAAATTCAACAAAATCCAGAGGCTTGGCGGCCCCTTTTTTTGATTGGTTTAAAAAAATTGATTTCCCCCCAAAAATATGAAATTTGAGAAAGATCCCTTCAGTACTTTCTCAGAAATAGCGATAACAAACTTCAATTGTCAAAATCCAAGATGGCTGACTGTCGGCCATGTTATTTTCAGATTGGTCTCAAAATGCAATATGCATAACTAGGCACCAAGGGAAACTTACATATGAAATTTGAGAAAGATCCCTTCAGTACTTTCTCAGAAATAGTGATAACAAACTTCAATTGTCAAAATCCAAGATGGCTGCCTGTCGGCCATGTTGTTTTCAGATTGGTCTCAAAACGCAATATGCATAACTAGGCACCAAGGGAAACTTACATATGAAATTTCAGAAAGATCCATTCAGTACTTTCTCTGAAATAGTGATAACAAACTTCAATTGTCAAAATCCAAGATGGCTGCCTGTCGGCCATGTTGTTTTCTGATTGGTCTCAAACTACAATATGCATAACTAGCACCAAGGGGAACCTTCATATGAAATTTGAGAAAGATCCCTTCAGTACTTTCTCAGAAATAGCGATAACAAACTTCAATTGTCAAAATCCAAGACCGCTGCCTGTCGGCCATGTTGTTATCCGATTGGTCTCAAAACGCAATATGCATAACTAGGCACCAAGGGGAACCTTCATATGAAATTTGAGAAAGATCCCTTCAGTACATTCTCAGAAATAGCGATAACAAACTTCAATCGTCAAAATCCAAGATGGCTGCCTGTCGGCCATGTTGTTATCCGATTGGTCTCAAAACGCAATATGCATAACTAGGCACCAAGGGGAACCTTCATATGAAATTTGAGAAAGATCCCTTCAGTACATTCTCAGAAATAGCGATAACAAACTTCAATCGTCAAAATCCAAGTTGGCTGCCTGTCGGCCATGTTGTTTTCCGATTGGTCTCAAAACGCAATATGCATAACTAGGCACCAAGGGGAAACTACATATGAAATTTGAGAAAGATCCCTTCAGCACTTTCTCAGAAATAGCGATAACAAACTTCAATTGTCAAAATCCAAGATGGCTGCCTGTCGGCCATGTTGTTTTCCGATTGGTCTCAAAACGCAATATGCATAACAAGGCACCAAGGGGAACCTACATATGAAATTTGAGAAAGATCCCTTCAGTACTTTCTCAGAAATAGCGATAACAAACTTCAATTGTCAAAATCCAAGATGGCTGCCTGTCGGCCATGTTGTTTTCCGATTGGTCTCAAAACGCAATATGCATAACTAGGCACCAAGGGGAACCTACATATGAAATTTGAGAAAGATCCCTTCAGTACTTTCTGAGAAATAGCGATAACAAGAATTGTTTACGGACGGAGGGACGGACGGACGGACGGAGGGACGGAGGGACGGACGGACGGACGGACGGACGGAGGGACGGACGGACGACGGACCACGGACGGAGGGCGATTTGAACAGCCCACCATCTGATGATGGTGGGCTAAAAATTGAAATTAGTGCAATAATAATTTAGCAGAATGTTTTCAATGCCAAAGCTGCTAAAATAAAGATTACCACTAAAATGATTATATTTGCAGAAATGATTCAGAGGTATATACAAAAAAATTACATGTAGAGGACTTTTTCAACTTTATTGAACCAACCTGGTCGGAATATACAGACACGTCGACCTTCTTTATCACGGCTAGACAGAACTCCTGTCACCCCGTCATCCAACACGTGCTTGACTGCTGATGGGCGGAAGTTAGTAAATAACTCTCTGTTCTCCACCTTCATTTTGTAATGGTTCATAATCAGCTGAAAGGCCCGGTCATAGTCAAACTTTTTCGCACGAAGGAATCGCAGCAGAAAGGCATCGTCAGTTCTTATCTTCAGATCTAAAATCATGATTTGACACATGGAAAGATCGTATTTTGTTATAAACAAATAAACAAAGAAAAAATAAATTATTACAAAAAAAAAAAGAGAAAATAAATTGTTCATAGACAAAATTTAAACGGATAAATGTATTGTTCTATCATAGACTTAATCCTTGGGGATAAATGTATTGTTCTATCATAGACTTAATCCTTGGGTATAAATGTATTGTTCTATCTTAGACTTAATCCTTGGGGATAAATGTATTGTTCTATCATAGACTTAATCCTTGGGGATAAATGTATTGTTCTATCATAGTCTTAATCCTTGGGGATAAATGTATTGTTCTATCATAGACTTAATCCTTGGGTATAAATGTATTGTTCTATCTTAGACTTAATCCTTGGGGATAAATGTACTGTTCTGTCATAGACTTAATCCTTGGGGATAAATGTACTGTTCTGTCATAGACTTAATCCTTGGGGATAAATGTATTGTTCTATCATAGACTTAATCCTTGGAGATAGATGGTCTGTTTTCTTTGAACACTTAATTCATAGGGATACATATATTATTCTGTCCATAGAGACTTAATCCTTAGGGATACATAAATGTATTGTTTTGTCCATAGACTTAATTCATAAGCAGGGTTAAATGGTTTTATTGTTTTGTTCGTAGACTAAATCCTTAGGAGCTAATTAAATGATTTGTTCTGTCCATAGACTTACTACATTCAATTCAATTCAATTTTTTATTCACTTTAGGCCATACAGCCTATCAGTATATACAGAATTCATTTGTATTATCGATAATACAGAATATGGCATGCAGTAACTATACTAATATGGCTTACAAGAACACAAAATGTGACAAAAATTATAGTTAAGTCAAATGTATAGACGAATGTTACTTAGAGTTATTATCCGTACAAAAATTACATTCAATATTTTCTGTAATACATCTACATAATCAGAACATAAGGTGTAGAACCATGTAATAACAGAATCATAAACAATTAAACCATACATTTTTATTGTTTAAGATTCCATAAATAGTGGTCTGTCCGGAACGGGAACATTAAATATTACTGATTGGTCAGAGAGCTGTGTCTATGTGAAATAAAATACAAATTGACGGATTAAGTTAAACAATTCTATGCTTGAAAGCTTCAATAATTAATTTACCTAACAAGTTTAATTCCTTTATATTGTTTGATTTTAATAATTCAATAACCTTCAAAACTGTATAGGGACTATATTATTATTTTGTTCTGTCCATAGATTAATCTTCAGGAGCTGAATCATTTGTTCTCTCTATAAACTTAATACATAGGGGTTAAATGTTTTCTTCTGTCCATATAGACTTTATCCATAGGGGCTAAATGATTCGTTTTGTCCATAGAATTTATCCATAGGGGCTAAATGATTCGTTTTGTCCATAGAATTTATCCATAGGGGCTAAATGATTTGTTCTGTCAATAGACGTATAAAATAAGTCCATAGAGACAAATGTTTGGTTCTGTCCATAGACTTAATTTCCTGGGGTTGGATGTTTAAAGCTCCGTACAGAGAATTTATTCATATGGGGGCTAAATGTTTTGTTATGTCTATGCATAATTAATTGATAGGGACTACAGATTTTTTTCCGTGTATATATTTAAGACTGTTCTTTGATACCTACCTCTCTGTTTGACAACCATGTCTCTGAGGGCCTGGATGTCTCTACTTCTCCACTGAGGTTTTTCATTGAGTTCCTTCTCAGCCTTTTCTACGAGTTCTTGAGGCAGAGTACATACGTACTCCGACTGAGCTTCTGTCATGGTGGTCTATATAGCTAGCTTGTGTGGCTCTACAAATCAAGGAAGAACACACCGGTAAATACCAAAGGTCATGTTAACTGTTACTCACTGTAGTTTAACTTATTTATAATAGTTACAGATATGAATTAATGTAAGCACATACAAGCTTGAAAGTAATAACATAGGTAAAACTGTAATCCATTTGTGGACCACGATAGCTTAGACAGAACGCTGGCCACATCATTAATCTCAGGTGAAGATCCCAGGTATGTTATGAGGTTTGACGGTTTGTGTTTCTTGGTAAGCTGATCAGAAACGGGCCATTCTGTGCTGTCCTGGTTGTGTCCTTGGGCAAGACACTTTACCTTTATTGCTCTGGATGGCATAAGACAAACAACCTGTACAATGTATGTTGTTCAGTGAGATAGTCACCAGCTACTACAAGTATATTCCTCCTAAAATGACCTTGGCTGTTCACAGGGCCACAAACTCACTAAACAAACAGTAATTCAAAATCAAATAATTAATTAACCTTCTTCAATGGTACGAATTAGAGAGAATTTCGGGATTCTGCTAGCCTAGGTGTCTGTTGGGTTCAAGGAAACCCCATCACATTAAAGGAATTTGACTTTTCATTGAATATGTTGAGTAAGAGGGGAAAATTTTGCTTTATAGCATTCAGATGCTTATAATAACAGAAATTAAAAAAGTTTAATCCCAGGGATTAATCTAAAATTTAGGGGAAACTATATACCCTTTTTGGACCATAGGGGAAAATCAGTTCTGAAAAGGGGAAATTTAAACCTCACAAAGTTTCAGTTTTTTGCTTTAAAAACATATTTTCCAAGTTAAAACTGCAAATGGTTAATTAGGAAAGCAAATCTGGAGTATTTGGGAATATTATTGCAATAAAAATAAGGGAAAATACAATATTTCAGTGAATTTAACAGAAGTCTGAGGGGGGAAATGGAACAAAATCCTGAGGGGAAACTACCCATAATTCGTAGTAAAAAACCCCTAGATTGTGATCCCTGAATCCATATATGTAGTGGCCTTAAAAATTACATTGATGATTTTAAATTAAAGGTCACTACATGTTATGAGTCAGCTATGGACCAGATACTGGAATGACGATAATATACCTATATAAGTTACCCAGCGTTAAATCCAAACTCTGAGCTGCATATACAATGTAGAGGATGTACATGTAGCCATACACATGTACCTTAAGGCTTTTTATCAGGTGCAAATGTATTAAGTTTAGATGTTTTAGATGTGTAATTATAATGGAGCCTTCAGCTGATTTTTTTCATTCAAATAGCCTGAAGACATATATTTTACGGACACGCCTCACCTATAAGTTCTTTATGTATCATCATGTCACGTGTCCTAAATATAGAGCACTATGGTACAGCAGTCCTGTTATACATATATAGGGGGCATGTAGGTGGGCGATCAAGCAAAACAAACAATATTTCAATTTAATAGGATTTAATAGGATAATTAATGGACGCAGGCATTGGTATGCCTCTATTTCCATATCTTGAATCTTATAATAATACATAATTAAACATTAGTTAGTACTTCCGGGTTCCAGTCTGTAACTAGATAGCTAAATGATTATATTTAAGTTGCAGATTTGCCCAATGGTTATCCAAGCCTATCTCAAAGCCCCTTATTGTTGCAGAGTTTATAATATCTTCAGATAGACTGTTCCATACATCGATAATTCTAAATCCAAAGGAGTATTTAATTTACGTATGTCTAATTTGCATTGTTTTTTCTTTAGTTTCTGTTAGTGACCTCCGGTCCTGGATGTTGTATCATGCTCAAATATTCCCATTGTGACATTTTCGTCATGGAAATTGTTTATGATTTTGTATACATTGATGATATCTCCTCGAGCTCGTAGTCTGCGGTATGCTAATGAAGGGGAGCCTAGTCTCTTTAATCTATCACTGTATGGTACATGTAGATCCTTTAGTCTTGGAATTAGTTTTGTTGCCCTTCGCTGTACTTTTTCAATTATTTCGATACCTTTTGTTTTGTAAGGATTCCAGACACCTGCTGCGTATTCCAGCTCGGGTCTGACTAGTGCCTTAAATAGTTGTTTAAATGTTATCTTATCTATATATATACAAATGATCTCCTTATCAGTCCAAGGATACTGTTCGCTTTGTTAATGAATTTTTTCATCTGTTTATGCACATGGGGTATATCTAGTGTTATATGATAAATGATAATCAGAAATGTCTATATATTTAAAGAATTAAAACCAGCCAGAAATACCTAGGTAATAAGGTATATTTCTGTTGGGATTTTTCATAGGACACTTGACATGTTAAGTTTGTTATCGATAATCGAGTACATGTTCCTGTGCTGTGGTTTATGCCTACCTGTGTATGCCAACGTTTTAATCTATTCCGGACGTGCTCTTGATCTTCAAATAGCTTCCTGCACTTAACACAGCCTATACGTTTCCGTTAAATATATAAACACACGTGTAGTGTTCTAAAACCTTCTAAAAAACTAAGCGTTGGTGACATGGAGCGAATATGTTGTCGTGCGTTTAATGACAGGTGCGTTCGATTGGAAAGGATAAACGGTGCGCCATAAGATATAGTCCCCGAGTATCACGTTCCATCGGAAGTAATTGTGTCCTAGTGAAAATTATATTTAGAAGATCATTTTTTGGTAAATTGCTGGGCGACTACAATCGCTTGTATTTTTATGCCCGTGTGTATTGGAGTATAGCTTCAAAAAACGTTAGGTCTAGCCGGCTCAGGCAAAACCAAAATGGAATTGTATACATAAAATTTCATTGGAAGTAACCGATTCTGAAAATAAGCCACATGTTTCAGATATTTGTAAACATAGCAAGTTAACCCTTTATATTTCACAGATCTTTGGATCCAGCATCTGTTCTCTTTGATATCTTGAAAATCAATAAAGATTTTCAAACTCAGGCTATTTCCAATATCTTGTCAAATAATTCAGTATCCGACAATAATTTGTATTTTACAACGTTGCAACTTGCAAGTGATTACATTGTTATACAAGTCTATTATCTTATTATTAGTTAGTTAGAATCACGTTACTTGGTAAATATAATGTTTGATGATGATGAATAAACTTGTACATTATCAATAACATTAGCTCATTATTGTTTAACAAATAAAGTTAGTACACATATATTGTTTTTTATTGCCAGCAATATTTTGTCAAGATTTGTTCACAGGTACATGTACTTGGGGTAAGAAATTATATATTGTATATATATATACATGTATATACTACATAGCCTCGTATCACTAGGCTACATAGTATATATATACAATATATAATTTCTTACCCCAAGTACCTGTGGATTTGTTAATTATCATGCAAACCACAACGATTTAAAGGGGATGTAAAACCCAATGGTGGTGATCACACGTCCCCAAAAAAACAAACAAACAAAACACCATTCGTCCCCCCCAAAAAAAAAAAA
>NW_022979906.1:0-13999 GCF_902652985.1 Pecten maximus | reverse complement strand
AAGACGACGCATTTCGAAATAGGTTATAAGGAATTATACACCGGGTTGATGTCAAGTGTCATAACAGTGGTTCCATCTTTGATTATGACCTACATTTTCAGCAAAAGAAAAATACGTGGTGAGAATCCTCTAAGTATTTTACATGACGGCGATACATTTCGTCCCACCGGAAGTCTGCCTTGGTGGTCAATATTCATCGGATACTTAGTGCTACTGATCTGCATCAGTTCCGGTTCTTTTTTCACGCTTTTATATTCATTGGAATGGGGACCGTCTCTTACCATTAAATGGATGTCAGCATTTTTTCTCGGCACAGCAGAAAGTGTAGTTTTAATTGAACCAACAAAGGTAAGTTGATACAAAGGTTGATTAAAAAATCCCACAAACCTCACCACGTTGAGATCATTATTTAAGCGCTGCATAATATTAGTGTTAATCTGAATGCGATAAGGAACATCAACAGTTAAATTTACCTCTTTTCAAATTTCGGTTGATTAAGATTTTTTCTGCACATCAACATCTAAATTTATTTTCCTTGTTTTTGCTTTTGTATATTTACTTAAGCTAATGAAATATTTAAACATCATAACATGGCAGCACCATCTACGTACGTATAATTCCGACCCTTTTGACTGTCAAGTGTATCGCTATACTAGCATTGGAACGTAGGGAAATTACATTGATAATTAGAATACACATTAAATATTGAAGATTTTAAAAGCTGGATTTCTTTTCAGGCCATTGCACTCGCTGTCCTTCTTGTTTGTCTGTGTTCAGAGAAAACAAGCAAACATGACTTTCACCTACCACCAATATCCGTATACCAAACGAAACAAGACATCTACAATCGAGGTATGTGGAAACCGTCTCTTACCATAGGTACGACATAACAAAAAGTGGAATTCTATTCCCGGCCTTTAACCGCGTCGGTGTGAGAAGATCTTTCACTTCTAGCTGTTTCATATGTAACTGATGAAGCAATGTCAATAATTTGATAAATGCACGATGCATATCAGATTATTAAATGCATTGTTTATCACAGTACTCGTATTTATCATGTAAGGAGAACATTTCAAGACAGGCGTATTTCGATTCGGGCGGTATGATACTTTTCTACGGAGACAATCTGGAGACGTCATTCGCCTATTTGATGTCATAACAGATGATAACCTACAAATATTGAAGCACACATCTGGAAAAAACCGGGCAAATATGTTTTTTTCTCGTTTTCTGCCATTTTCCCGGTCACAACTGGAAAAATCGGCAAATCCGTTGATTTTGTTTTGTTAGTTTTCTGTTGTATTTTTGTTTTTTTCGTTTACCGACTTTTTTCCCGGTCAATTATAAATATATGTCATACAGACTCTTGAATCACGAGTCATGTAAACGTTTCGTTGGTTCCGATTATAATGAGTTGAAATGTAAATTTGTTGTAATACGGTGATTAGTTTTGTTTTCCATCTATCTTCCTGGTTGTATACAATTTTACTTTGAGGGGGGGGGGGGGGGGGGGGGGAATGCTGGAATCAGGTTATCTGTCCGTCCGTCCGTCCGTCCGTCCGTAGACGCATTTTGTCCGTACAACTTAACCTAAACCGAAGGTCCGTTTTTAATGAAACTTCACACACATATAGAGGACCATGCGTAGATGTGCATGCCACTTTTTCTCAAAATTATGGTTGCTATGGCAAGTGGTCACTATAAACAGGTTTTCTGATAAGAACCATAAAGTTAAGTTTGTCCGGTCAACTCCTCCTAAACCGAAGGTCCGATTTCATTGAAACTTCACACACATATAGAGGACCATGCGTATATGTGCATGCCACTTTTTTAAAATAATGGTTGCTATTGCAACTGGTCACTATATTAATGGGTTATCTTAGTAAGCCTCCAATCAACAGTTCCAATTCACGATTGACTCGTGCAGATTGCGGGGGTATTAGTCAGCCATCCTGGCGACAGTTCTAGTTTAAATTTAAATTATATTTATATTCATCGTATAACCTAATGACCATTAATATACAAGACAATATTGGGTAAAGATTTGTTAACTGTAATTATAATCGACTGATTATTACCCATTGATTTGTAATATATAAGATAAAAAAAAGATGAAAACGACATAATAATGAATACGCTTTTCAGGGATTGTTACCAGACAAAAAGTTGATTGTCCTTGTGATAAACCAGAAACCACGGATCAGATACATCGTCGGTATACGCTACGCATGGACAGAAAACTGAACAGATTACTGAGGAAATTTGTCTTTGTACTGTTATACATCTGCATGCTTTTAATGATTGGTTCACAACAGAGAGTTTCCGATGTATGCAGACAAAACATGCACTTGAAATGTATTTTGAAACCTTCAAAAGAGGTAACTCTAATCGATTTGTACCTTAGTGACGAAATCATTGATCGATGCATATCTTATGTGCATATTTAAAATCCTAATTAAAGACTTTTCACACAACATATCGTCAGTTTGAAATATGATGAATTTAGTACTTTGTAGGGATATATCACACTGTTTTAAGACACCTGGTGATGTTTTAAGTTTTATCAAGGCAATGGTGTCAAACCCTGCCTTTTATCATGCAAGTCCATAAACATGTACTAATAACGCTATTATCAGATATAATTTCTGAATCAGTTTGCTAATAACATAACGGTACTTTTAAATATGACGAAATTGATATTTAGCAATGAAATATCACACTGATCTAAGACACCCGATGTTGCTTTACGTTGTACCAAGGTGTTTAACCATACTTTGATCCTGCAAGTTCATATACTTATAACGACATAATATACAAATAATTTCTGAATCAGGTCAGAACGATGGAGGAAGTCTGGGAGTACATCCACACTGTAGTACTTCAGCGATTTTATCCATCGGAGTCTTACAATGGTGAAATGAAAACATTTGACGAGCTGCGATTTGTTGAAGACAATTTAAAAATGGGACCACTTCGTCTACGCCAGCTTCGAGTAACAGGTAAATTAAGCTGAAAGTAAAGATAATTCCATGAAATAAAATTAATCTTTTGATTTCAATAAGAGAAAAACTGATTCAACTGAGAAATTGTCAAGGTCAGTGGATCAATGTGTCAAATTGTGTTAAATTTAAACATTCATCTTATTTGGGCTCAGATATAATGGCAAATACACTTTTCACTGCTAGAAGGCTATTGTCACTAGGAAAAGGAGTGAGTAATATATTCTCACACGCACAAAGTTAGTCGGAATTATGTATACACTTAATAGTTTTTACTAATGTCACTCTTGTGACCCATTCTATTCTTTTTGTTCATATTGTTATCATAAATCTTTCCGTGTTAAAGGCGTTTGTACAACTCCATCATTCATGCGGATCCACGGTATCAGGTGTATCCCTGACTATGATACGGAGACAGAAGATACAAAGAACTATACTGAGGGTATGGGACGCTTACTTGCACTGATATTAGGACTTTGATAGGTTAAAACATATTTATGATCGGTTCATATATCTGAATCCGTAATTGTTTTTATTGTGTATATATTGGTTTATTAATTAATTAATACGTTTTTTGGTTAAACTGTTTTTAAAACAAGAAATATCTTTAAAAAAGATCAACGTCATAATTTAAATGCTTGTGGTTATAATGTAAAACTGCTGGTTAAATAAATTAACGAACTAATTAATAAATGCAAAGTTTCAGCACGAATAACAAATTATATCAGTTTTAATCGTTTTTGGTGATAATAAGACTGCATTTAATCAGGAATATGATTTTATTAATGTGTCATTTGAATAGATACATTCACTTATTCAGCTTGCATTCAATCTTAATTTTGTTTCGTCTTTAGCTGCATGTCTGCATTTTGCATTTGCCGCTACATTGACCAATCACATACCTCATCTTGACCAGTTACGCCACCTGTCGCGTCAAATCGGGAAACAAAAGAAAATCATACTTTCCTTTTGATAACCCCTGTTTATCCAATGAATCATTATTACAAAGTAATCTTAAAATATCGTTTTAATAACCTTATCTAATAAACGATATACACTTCAACTGATTTAACCATTCCAATCAGTGTGTCATATATCTGTACTGGCGTATATAATTCTACTTACAATATGTTGTTGCAGGTTGGATCCCTGCGAACTCGACTGATTCTTGGAATGACGTCACCGCACCATACCGATATCATGACAATAATGACAAGGAAACGACCACGTACACAGGACATTTGGGAACGTATGGTAGCGGTGGATATCTCATTGATTTGGATATTGTGCCTTCTAAAACAACCGATCTCGTAAATAATATGAAAAACGGTGCTTGGCTTGATGAAAGAACCCGTGTCCTTTTCATTGAAGCATGTCTCATGAACAGAAACAACATGTTGTTTACCCAAGTCCAAATCATGTTCGAATTTCCAGGTATAGGCGGAATATTCACGAAAACAACGGTTGTATCGTCCAATCTCTACCCATATACAAACACCCTTGACTTTATCATTCTGTTCCTACAGGTATTGTTTGTTATCACCGTCTTTGTGCGGTCCGTGTTTGTGGTTATAAAGACTATGAAGACTAGAGGCCATTCCCTAATAACAACAAGCCAAATCATTGACATGTTCCATCTTGGAGTTTCCGTCACCGCCATTGTGTGTCTCGTCATGAGATTGACCAGCACGATCGCCGTTCTCAACACACTTAGATTGGAGAGGGGTAATTATAAATAGAAGTTTAGCAAATTGATCGAGGAGTAAGGTGTAAGGTCACTGATTCACAGAGGGTGTATGACACTTGATCTAGAGTGAAAGTCACATTTTGTCAATTTTCACTAATGAATACTTTTGAGAAAATAAAGACGGATTTATTTAAGGAGTCAACTAATCAACGGTCATGATCATTGGGTCAATATTTAAGGTCAAATTCTGTAATCACCATAAGACATAATATATATATATATCAAATTATCAACACTTTGTTACAATATCATGAAGAAAAGACAAACAATTGGAATAAACTGAGAAATAAACTGTAATCAAATGTCCAGTTTCATATCTTCAACATGGATATTTTGTGATATGATTGAGTAAATCTGTTCATAATTAAACAAGGAGGCAACTGATCAAAGGGTTATGACACTATGTAAAAGGTCAAGGTCATTCGAATCAAAGTTCAAATTTTGATAAATGTCAGTAACCCAAGTTGTTAATTCATTTTGGGGTGAAAAAATGCGGCAAAAACAGAGGTTTAAAACATGATTTATACGTAAAAAATTAAATGATATCAATGATAATAATTGCATCATTCTCAACCTTTTATTATGGTCTGGCTCACTTGTATTTTTGTGTGTGTATGGCATGTGCACTTGTAGGTAACGTAGGCATATCAATCAATCAATCAATTTGCTAATCAAAGATCACATTGGTAGATTTTATTTTCTGGAGGCTATTTTTTGGCAAGAAGTGTACCGATGTTTGGCTTTGGCGCTGTAGTTTCTTAGTCAATTACTTAAATAGAATATGTTACTACTCTCTGAGTGAGAGACATATATATTGTATCATACACGTATGTAAATTATCTAAAAGGAATGTTAATTACAAATCATTTAGATATTGCTTATCGACGTTTCATTCGCATTTATATATATTCATATCTTATTGCAATTTGATTTTTCCTTCGATGACAGCATTAATGTTACTCTTGCATTTCATGAACATTAGGAAATATCAAATATGTACTGCAATTATTTTACACGTATTTTCGTCTTTTGTCTTTGACAGGATTTTACACTTCCTTTGGACGGGTCTTCCAATGGGATGAATACTACTCTATATCACTGGGCATGACCACATTTGTCGCTATCCTCGATCTACTCAAACATTTGTCATTCAACTATCACATCTTCTTGATGTACAGAACAATTTTGGCATTTCGCTCTGAACTTTTTCAGTTTACAATAGCTCTTTCAGTTCTTATTTTTGGGTTCGCGTGTCTGATCAACCTGATGTATGGTCACACAGAAAGCGGGTTCAGAAGCATACCAATCGCGATCCTGACTCTATTTCGAATGACAATCGGAATGATAAAATTCCGTAATGACATCCAGGTGGCAGTTATAGGTATATTAATTTCATTGGCGGTATACTCGGGGGTCGCCACCGTTTGCTTTGTCAATCTGTTTATTAGTTCACTGGATTATAAGTTAACAAACATTAAGCAACTTATCAAAGACGGATTAACAACTTTCGACTGGCATCTCAGTGGTCACTTCTGGAATAGACTGGCTCACCTATTCACAATGTGCGGAGCTACAAGGCCAAACAAACGAAAAAAGAAAGGTTGTTGCTATTTGCACATATTCACGATAGGAAAAGAGAAATTATACGATAAAAAACTCAGTTAAATAGAAATAATATAATTCATATCCTATTGCTTAAAGATAAACGTTTTCTTGTGACCAGTAAGCAAGCAAACTCCCAGGAAATATGTCTTTACGCAGGTCTCCTACGAAATAAAATTTTCAGTTTACTACGATATTGTCCTAACTGAAAATTTTGACGATTGTTTAAATGTTTCATTTTAATGACTTTAAATAATTCTCTTTTCAGGACATCAAAGTGGAATTAATCTACAAAAGGTAACACAATTTAAAGAATATAGCAACCGTTTACCAGTTTATGACTGGTATACGTCACGGTATGTTCATAATAATTTCATCCTTTATGGCTGGGATGCTATTTTGTAAACCTCTGAAAATGAAACCAAACTAACCCATAGAATCAGTATCTAACATAATATATTGTTATCCTTACTGATCATAACTTGATTGGATATATATTATTAAATACACGTCTCAAAACAAAATTTCAGCATTTTTTCATTTAATCTATAATAGATAAATTGTCCTTGGTGTTTGAAACAATGAGGAAAATATTTTAGTTTGAAAGTTCATGAGCGACTGTTTTTGATGTGACGAAGCCGTGACGTCACTTGGCGCGATAATGGAGGCTTCGTTGTACAAATGTCTATTCGCTGTCGCTGTCGTACAGAACCATTGTACGGCGCCTTTTCACTGCTTTGTGTTTATCCTCGTCCTCGCGGGAGTTTATGGAGATGTGAAATGTTCCACCGTGAATATTCCCACTGAACATCGTGTTCAGACTGCCGTGAAAAGCGACTTTGGATGCCGATTTGTTCGCAGTGTTGTTTGTTTTGACATTACACGTGTTTGTCGACGACAGTGTCAGCATGTTATTCTGAGTAACCGTTGAAGGCAAGTTGTAACAAACTACATTATCGTTTTTCATGAGGATTTTATTAAATAATGTTATTATTTGATTGTGATATGTAAGCGAGTATCATATTGATACCAATAAAGTGTAAAGATTATATAAAATAAGTAAAACATTAACATCAAGAAATTCTTTTCTATTGATGAATTGTCATACTTGCAAAGACCAACATGTTTTCACCAACATAAGTTGTGTATGGTAGATTATTTACAAATATGCAGAAATAACCTAATCAATATTAAACGAACGTTATTTAATATAAAAATGTGCTTTATAAAGTCTTAATTAGACTGTCTATTAAAAAGGGAATGTATTATATTTATAACTTATAAATAAAAAAAAAATAAACCTAAAGATTAGGGAATGAATTGGGGTATTCTCCTAGAATCGTTATTCGATAAACAGTTTGGTTTGGGTTGGTTTATTTTGTTTAACGTCCTATTAACAGCTAAGGTCAAATAAGCAAACACTTGAACTGAAGGAGGAAAACAAAAGGAAAAACCAAACTGTAAAAATATAGTTTAGATAGCTGATTTGGAAGCCTGGTGCAAGACGCAACCCACAATGTCATTGTTGCTACCATATCGTTATGAATAACCTTTTTTATGCAAGTATTGGATCACTGTTCTTTCGTCGATTTTGTTAATTACTCTAGAGTGCTACACTTTTTACCTCGACGATATAAACTAACCAAATGAGATCAGTCCTTGAGTACACGGCCCTATATATATTCAGAGAAAAGTAGGACTTAAAAAAGAACATCTTTCAGTACCTCCTTCAAAACGAGGCTCATAACTTATCAACCAACCCCTGTATGTACATCCTGCATCTATATCAATTGTAAAACTATCATAAAAGATGTATTTTTAAGGCTTCTTAATTGTTTTAAGTGCAACTTTCTTGTCAAACCTTAATTCTAGTAATTTGTTACAATAAAGCTTGTCCTCATATGTTGTATCTGTAGAATATTTCATTTGGTTATACTGCTTGCTAATCATTAATTTCTTAATTCGTTTAACGTCCATGAGGCATCTCGCTATGAACACGTGATAATGTATATGTCAACAATATAAACATTTAAGTTTATCGGAACTCGTGAAACCTAGTGAAAGTTAAATACCACAGGCCTTTTGTATGGTTAAGTATCTATTTGTACAGCATTGCGTAATACTGCAGTCGATGTCATGTTTTACATATAGATGTGTTTCATTTTTATGATTCATTAAGGGAGAATTAAGCTTCTGCAGGTTACTATCCAAAATTATGGGACGGTTTGGAGAAGACATCGATTTAGAAAGGAAAGCCTTACACCTGGTATTGCTTCAGTTGAAACGCATATGTAGACGCAGGGCGACACCTAACGGAACACAATACAGGTACTTGTCATGTGTTCGCTGTTATCTATCATCGCACTACTCTTTCTCTATTTCTTCATTAAAGTGTCGTTATCGGTAATACAGGAATATGTTAAAAACATTTCTCTGTAGTTAAGTTTTCTAGAAAAAAATGATTTACGATAATTGCTGTGTCCGTTGATGATGAATTGTCACTTTTCGAATGTGTCTGTGGATAAATAATACTATTACTCTTCGTTCCTTTTACGAAATCAGCAGAGAATACCCATATTACAATCCTAACTCTATGCCGACAGAACGAAGTGCTAAAAAAGTACAGGTTTGCCTGGTGACTCTTTAACAATCAATGATATCACAATGAAGTAAAGTGGCGTCTTTCTCCCGTCATGCAAATCTGGCCATTTAAACCACATATTATTCAACATCATTATTTTCAGATATTCTATCGACTGGGCAAAGGAGGATGGCACGTTGATAATTGAGTTTCCTTGTGATACGTTAAACTGTAGAATACACGTTGACTGTTATACGATATCTGAAGCTGGCCAACAGGGACTGATTCCGTACTGTAACGCCACCGAGCCACTCAGCAGGCTGTTTAAAATCAACCTGTCTAACAGAGGCCGTGGAAGTACAGACACAACAAACAATGACGTCACCGATGGCAGACATTCGATGGTAGGTGGACACGGACATCGTTCAAATAATGAAATACGTAAAATAAACTAGTATTAGTCTTCCTGATTATCATTAAGCTGTGACTCAAATACCCTGACATACAAAATAACCATAGCATGCAACATCAAATATGTACATATCCTTAATCTAAAATTTATTATTCATTATTTAAAACTAATTAACAAATATCAATTATAATATATATCTTAATGAAAATGAATATTGGCCCATGGGCCTATGAACATTAAGAACCTAAAAATCAAGAACAACAGAGATGCAATCAAGATTATATCATTGTTTCGTCATTTTTAAATGAAACTATAGACAAAATCTAGATTTCTCTGGGTAACACTTAAGACAGTTCCACTGATTTGTTATATTATAAGTTATCAGTTCATGGTTCAACAATCAATCGGATCTATAAGGCGATACGATTTATTTTGAAGTGCATGGTGATGATCAAAGTACCGACCACCCTATTGTCATGTCGACCTACTTTCCTCACCATGTGCAGCGGTAACCTTGGTGGCTGGTGCCAATATACAGCCAGTCAAGTCATTGCAGAAGGGGAGGTAACTACGATTAACAAATATATAAAGTTTCAATGCATTCTGTATTTTCTGATTCAATACAATTACGTTAGTGTAAATCTTTTGATCATCAACTGCATTTACGTTAATTATCGTTAATAATAGAACTGTAGAACCAGGTAGATATTTATATGTCGCCTTTTTCTTTTAATATTTATAGCAATGTCTGACTCCTTGATATTTTCATTATCTCCGTGAGATGTTCACATGCATGCATATCTCAATATTAGCGGTATGGCTACCGAATGAGATTTAGTAGATTTGCCATTTGAAAATAGATAATACCATACCTGCTGCTTACTTCAACTTTCACTGTGTTCGATAGAGCTTGTAATATATTGTATTGTAGGTAAACTAATATTATTCTACAGGTATATGTGTCCGCTACCGTCTCGTGTTGCCCACAGTACGTTATGGCTGTAACCTCTGACCTTTGGCCTGGCATTCCACTTACCATCCAACAGAACAATGCCATAGAACATGTCCTTACTAAGAAGGGGGATGTGTTCTACCTTCCTGGACTGTGCAAGAAAATAGTATTTATGTTTCATGAGGACTGTGTTACGATAGATACGGATATCACGATATTGGTAATGTGTATTTTGGTTTACCATGGTCACGATATAATTTACAATAAACGCACCGATTTTAATACTCTTACGTTTGCAGGCAATGGCATTTTCGCGTAGGTAAGCGCATTGAAGAACCGACACGAAATACTTAAACAAATGTATAGGTAAAGTGAAATAAGCATTAACATGAATAAACGTATTCTTTCTAGCGATAAAATCGCTAAAACAACATTACTGCTAAATATATAGATTAACAGTATGCATGTTCTTGTTCAATTAAGCTATGCACATATTATGCTTACTTTACTTTAAAAGACAGACTGTTATCAGCATAAACGACATTATAGTATTGATGTTGATGAAGTGACGTTGCAAAAGTGCTGACAATAATATGACGTCACAATGGAGACTTACATAAATAGAGCAAAAATGACGTCTAAGGTTAAATGACGTGTATTACTCAAAACGTCATTGCTACTTGTTAAATTATTTAAAATATAGGACTTTCATACTATTAACATATATAATATTGGAGCACTAAATCCGTGTGGATACTTAAATTATACATATAAGCTTAATGATGATCTGAGGGACAAAAATACTAGTTAAAACTAAATTTGTACTCTATGATGAATTGTAGAAAACAATATATAGATAATACGAGCAGTTTTCAGTGTCGATTTTGCCACATACGACTACCGATATGGTCAACACTATATCGGTCACTGAATAAGTCGTTGTGTTTTAAGTTGGAGCCAGGAGAGAAATTTCCCATACTACATGTAAGGGCCAATGGTGACGTCTCAGGACCGATCACAGTCCAGTTCAGGAGGAAAAGACACTACCAACCGCAAACCGGTGAGTCTCCAGACAATATTGGCTGGCATCACGTATGTAGGAAATGATGCCTTAAAAAAACTGACATTACTTAAATATTTAGCTTAATGATCAAATCAAATCATGGGATGGTAACACTGATAGCTAACAGTAACTTATATTTAATACGTCGATGAACCAAATTTCTTTCTGAATTTCTGATTTAAAACTAAAAAGATGAAACATGTTTCCCAAAGCTACGTTGACAAGAGAAGAAAACTTAGGTATTTCTTTGAGTATTTTTATAATATTTTCAATTGGATTAAAAGAGATAAAGTGATACACTTCGTCTTTATACTGTCATTTTTTAATTATGTCGATAGGGAATTCCACGGAGATTAAAATGCTGACAAAAGTAGGAGACATGGAATGGAAAGAAGGAATTCCTGGTATACAGACTTACCCAAGTGACTTGAGTGTCCAGATCGATTGTCTTCGAAGAGGGTGAGATTTTTGGCTACATCACTCAGACATCGAAACATTAGTTTGCTTATTCTTGATGAAAACACACATTTTTGGAATACATGGTATTTTATATTTTCAAACGTTTAATTGATTATTTGTTCGTATGTTGCTCTCGTAATGTTGGTTTTGGGTTATCTTTACGGTTTCCTCTGTATCTGGAGGTGGGTATTCTCTGTTGATATTACAATCAATTATCGTAAAATATTTTTTTCTTATTTCTGGAATTGACAAAGTGAGGATGAAGTTGACTGTTAGTTTATTAAATGTAAGGTTATGTTTATTGCAGTGTAAAGGCATCCGTCACTGCATGCGAATCCAACTTCACCGTCGTAAGTACACAATTAATTAATCAATGAAAATAATCAAGATGAAAGTATTCTCTTTTTATTATCAATAATGCATGTTTTACTTTTTCATGCATATGATATTTACATGAAAAGATGGTGGATTTCTATTTGACATTGTATCGATACAAATTAATAAATGTATATGACTTTACACACGTTGAATTGAGGGCGTTTCATTTGTCATATATGAAAATTAAGGTAAACTTCTCTTAAAACGTATTTTCGAAGTTGATTTATTCTATTTCTTGTGATGCTAAGATAATCAGCTTTATACCCGCGATCCACTATTGCCTAGCAGTCTCTGTATTGACTATAGAATATCGGTGTGTAGATTGTATTTCCATCTCAAATACGGTATATACGCACAGTAACTCTAATATTAAACAAGCATTTAAGTATCTTGGATTTTTTGTATTCATTCTATATTTCAAATCATGACTTTAACACTTACTCTTAATAAGTAAAAACACCACTGATATACAACACCCCAACCCCCTCGTTGGGCAGCATATGTATTTCATGTCGTTTCAAAATAAGTTGTGTTACATATTTATCCTTTTATTTTAAAATTTCCTTCGTTTCAGGCATTGCAAAGAAAGTCAAATATCTTTCCTGGTAAGTTGATAAAGGGAACATTAAAACTATGAGTATTGTAAAGGTAAAATATGCTTCATATCCAGATTTAGAACTGATTTTGAAACTGTACGATTTACATTCATTTGTAAATATCATATATTCAGTTAAAGTTAATTATATTATATTTTTGAATTCAATTTGAAATTTTATTTTTTTATTTGCTTTTGGTCATTATATAATTAACTTAATTTTAGAACAGGAAAAGAGGATCCTTTCTGCAGTATACAGAAAAACTATCCCAACGCAGCATTGGCGTCAAGTCGGACGTAATCTTGGACTGTCACACGAGAGGCTGACGCAAATCGAAATGGAGAAACCGAGGACCATCGAGGAAAAGACTTGCATTGTATTGCATGAATGGTTGAAGCAAAATCGAGGAAGAGGTCTTTACGAAATCCGCGAGACCTGGATGTGATTTCAGATTTTGTATGTTTTTTTATTCCTTTCCGTATAATATGACTTTTTAAAAAGACGTTTGATGTCGCTTGAAGTGTTTTTTTTTAAATTTTGCTGCATGTTGTCTTTGAATATGTAAAAAAGTTGGTATTGTTTTAATTGAAATATGTTTGATGCAACACCATTATTAGTTGCACCATTACTAATCATAAATGTCAAACTAATATGGTTCAAATGTCGAAACCCTAATTAAAGTTAATATTGACAAGCTTAGCCTTTCTCACAACTATAATTGCAGGAAATCTACTGACAAACACCAATTTAGGCGGTATGGGGGCAGTGTTTATAAAAAAACACCTATTGTAATTATATTTCTTTTCATTTATAACATGTACATTTTTTGTATCACTTGCCGAATTAATTAATAATTTCCCGAAGTATTTTACGAGTTTAAAGGAAAAGGCGAATCAGACTGTTCCTGCTGAATACTGTCCAATATATAATTTAGCTGCACAAAGGGCGATGAGATTGATCAAGGTGACACGCACTCCGTCTCTATTGCCACAATGATTTAAGGGCACATATAAATTAATCAATTTGCATTTAGACCTTGTGGCAAACAATGTTGAAAAAAAAAAAAAAAAAACACACAGCGTTTAGTACACCAAGGTATTTCAACTCAAATCAACAAATTAAATTAACCACTTTTCACTTGTTATTTGCGCACTAATTCTCGAAACACGCCAAATCAGTCTCTTCCTCTACTATATTGCATCAAACTTTT